>NW_024429201.1:14682682-14882682 GCF_017639785.1 Mesocricetus auratus | reverse complement strand
ATCTCATGCAGTCACGGGTTAGCCTGCATTTTCATATTTCTTTTGTTTTTGTTGTTTTCATCCTTTTTAAAAAATGCATCTGAGTGTTTTGGCTTGCATATATGTATGTCACTATGTGTGTGTCTGGTGTACATGGATGCCAGAAGAGGGCACTGGATCCCCTAGAATTGTAGTTACAGATGAGCCACTGTGTGGGTGGGAGGAACCTAACCCTGGTCCTATGCAAGAAAGAGTGCTCTTTATTGCTGAGCCATCTCTCCAGGTCCCCCTTTTAAGTTCAAATCGCTTGGGTAACTATCTTTCTTCATATCATTTATTAACATTTTCACCACCTCTGAAGCTTTCTAGATTTTATATGCTTGTTCGGACAGCCCTTTAAAACAGCCCTCAAATTAATGCTCTATACTTTACATAGAATAATTGTGAGACTGTAGACTATTTTTCTCAAGTTGGCACCTGGAAGTATTGTTCTTTAACAATTAATTTTTGTTTGAAAGTGTGCTTAAAATGGAATATGGAAATCTCACAAAATCCTTCAGATTGAATGCAGGAATACTTCCATTCAGATATTGAGAGCTAGAATACTTCCATTATGATATTGAGAACTAGAATACTTCCATTCAGATATGTCATTTGATAGGAAGAACAGAACAAAAACAAAACAAACAGCCCTCTGTTTTTCATGCCCAGATTCTAATGATTCTAATGTTGCTATCTTCTCTTCCCTCTTTTCCTGGACTGAGAAGCAGGACACCTTTACTTGTTATCATTTAATGTGCAAGATTATCATTTGGTTAGGGGAAATCTTTTTCATGAAGGTCCCTTTACTTACTCCTAAGATCTTAGTGCTTAGCCTTCAGTAACTTAGCATATATACTGTGGTATAATTCATGCTATCATTAAAATATAGAGACAAAACCCAGAGAGATAGCTTAGTGGTAGAGAAATTCCTAGCATTCAAAAGGCTTTGGATTTGATATTTGATCCTAGCACTTTGTGAAATTTCTCAAACCAAACAAGAAAATGAGTGAGGGAACTTCTTCCTGAAATAAAGTAGCAGCTGTAGGAACACGTCCAGTATATTTTCTGGCTTGAATGTCCTGGCCTTTGCCTCCCAGCTAACTGAGTGTCACCTTGTGATTTTATCATTTAATGCAATGAGTTTTAAGCAATAGGGTGACACATGTAGATTCCTTACAGTAAGAATCTTTAATCAATTATTAAGAAGAGCCCTTACTGAATGACTAGAATGTGTGAATAATTTCTACTTTTCAAACATTTGTTTAGAAATGTTTTGTGCCCAATTTGTATTTTCATAGAGACATAATATCCATTTTAAACAAGTTTTTATTTTGCTAGATCTTAATTAGGAAGACCCTCTCTTTCTCTCTTTCTGAATGCATGTATACCTGTGTGTGCATGTGTGTGTGTGTGTGCATGAACCCATGAATGGGGAGCCCAAACACATTTGGATGTTATTCCTTAGATACTGCTTTTTGAGTCACACTCCATTATGGCCATGTAGGCTAGGCCGGCTGACTAGTGAGTTCCAGGTATCTTTCTTCTCAAAGCTAGGATTGCAAAGGTGTTGACAAATGCAGATCCTTAGAGACTAAACTTGGCTTTTCATGTTTATGCATCAAGCAGTTTTCAGACTGAGTCATTCCCCAGTACCACCCCCTTTAAAAATGAATTTCTATACTTTTGTGGAAAAATAGAAATTGGTTTCCTTGTCAAATGGAATAATGGAGTTTACACTGTGCTATGTCCAGTCTTTTTTTTTTTAGCTTGACCAAAACATGTATGTTCCCAGAATACTGAATTTGATGTTATCAAGTTGCATACATAGGATCATAATTAGGTCTGTCCTCATCTAGTCTTGGATTCCTCTTTCTACCTGATTCTGTCAATTTGAAAAAATGTTCCACTATCAGACAGCACTGGCCTATAATAGAATGAACAGTCCCTTGCCATGTTATTCTAGACCTAGGTATATCTCTGAATTTATTTTCCTCTCACGTATCACAAAGGCCATTCGTGATCTGGGTCAGTGGCTCATTGCTCATAACAGTGTTCACTGTAGTGTAACTCTGTGATGATCATATTTTAACCAAGCAGATCTGGCTATGTCTAGTTTTAATGTAAGTTACAAATCAAAGGCACTTGATAACCTCAAAGGAAGACAGTTTCTTTTTGAAAGATTGTTTTAATTAATTGGGTGGTTTCAAGGTTTTAGAAGTTGAAAAAAAATTATGATGTTAATAGGGTGACAAGATTTCAATCAGACACCTACTGTATTACAAAAGATCCCCAATGTGTCTAATTGTAAAAAAAATAATATTAAAAGCAGTAAAAAAGATATTTCTTATTTTTAGGGATGCATATCAAAGTATTTTTTAACTAAAGTGACAGGATGTCTTTAGTAAGGCTAGAAGATAAAGCAAAAGAAACATCTTTGACTTTGTAACAGTGATGACCTTTAGCAGCAATTTGTCACACTGTTTTCTCCATTGCTGCATGGAGCTGACTTTTCCAGACAGAAAAAACAGCCCTAGGATGATGATTTTAGGTGTAACAAATCATTATTGCAATTGGATGGATACTTAACTTGATTTTTATACTTTGTTTTTTTTCCATTTGTGCATATGATTTATACATGGATCTGTATCTGTGTGTGTAGGGGTTTCCTGTGCACACACATATGGAGGTCAAAAGTCAGTATTAAGTGTCGTCCTCTATTTTTGGCCTCCTTATGTTTTTTTTTTTTTTTTGGTTTTTCGAGACAGGGTTCCTCTGTGGCTTTGGAGGCTGTCCTGGAACTCGCTCTGTAGACCAGGCTGGCCTGGAACTCACAGAGATCCGCCTGCCTCTGCCTTCCGAGTGCTGGGATTAAAGGTGTGCGCCACCAACGCCCGGCGGCCTCCTTATTTTTTGAGAAAGGGTCTATTGCTAAATTTGTAGCTATTCAGTTTTGGTTATGGTCAGTAAAAAACTGAAATTATATGTTTATATATTTCTCTACACATATATGTCCACATAAATCATATTCATAATTGTACATTCAATGTGCATATACATTTCCATAAATAATAATATGTATAAATTTCTCCCATATTGATGAAAGCAATGATGAGGACATTCATTAGAAAAGTTATTGTAGTAAATTAATTCATAATTAAGGCTTTGTTACTTTAGATACTAATGACAAAAGATTAACAAGATCAAGTTGATGATTACTGTATTCAGGACCTGAGATTTCAGAATAATTGTGTGTGTGTGTGTGTGTGTGTGTGTGTGTGTGCGCGTGTATGTATGTGTGTTTATGTGTATACTACAGAAATAAGCCTTTTAAGGTAGAATCTCATTATTTTCAACTTTAGAAACTTGGTTTAATTAGCTCCTTCATTGTTCTGGAAAAACAAATAAGTGAATTTTCAGATAGATAACATCATGCTAATAGACTAACTATTGCAGCTGCACGAACCAAATTAGTAACTTTTATGTACTGGACTAAGGAAGATTATAATGGCAACAGTTACATTATTGCACCTACATTCCTTGCCTTTGTAATAGGTGTTATGTTTGACCACATATGCACCACTCCAGCTTACCTGACTTATCTTAATAGACATACTAATAGTGGAAGGATAAATGTAAATAGGTTACAATGATTCCATCAACTTTTGGAGATTCTTAGAATACTTATATTAGATATTAACATTGTTTTGTGCACATTTGGAAAGATTTTTAGGCACTAAATTCTGCTAGGTACCCACCTCACTGAATGTTTTCCTATATAGGTTCACTATCTTGAGCTATTTGTTTTAGTAAATCGTATATAAAGTAAAATGAAATCCCAAAGCCTGTCTAAAAAGAACATGTGAGCAGATTGTAATAAATATCTTATTGAGTAACTACTGTATCTGAATACATTGGCCAGGTATAGAAGACTTAGTACTCCCTATAAATTCTAATTTTGCTTTATTACAATAAATGTTTCATGGTTGAAATAAGTCTGAATAAAGACAAAATAATTCTAAAGAATGTATTATTCTCTTCTACAATGGGAATACTTAACTTTGGTATTTTATTGTTGTAACAATTTAGAATACACCATTTAAAAGGTTGTCTCTTTTCTCTTCTTTCGTTTGTCCCTCCTCCCTTCCTCCCTCCTTCTCTCCCTCCCTCCATTCCTACCTCCTTTCCTCTCTTCCTTCCTCCCTACCTACCTATCTTACTGCTGTATAGTCAAGGTTGGTCTGGAATGCACTATGTAGTCCAGAAGAGCCTTGAACTCTCACAGTCCTCTGCTTAGGATCACAAATTCTGAGATTATAGGTGTAAGTCATTATGCCTGGCAAAAAGTTACATTAAAAAAACAATTTTGTCCTATTGAATAACTTTAGGAAACAATGCTTTTGTCTTGTGAAGAACTGAATGGTCACATCTATTTACTTTTTTCTTTAGTGGCAGAAATTAAAAGGACATCCTCGACAAACTATACACATTTAATTAAATGATTGACAATATAATGTACCATTATTAACAAGTGTGTGTATTACCAACATGATTATCGTCATTTTAAAGATGAAACCTGCTTAGATGCAAATTTTGATCTAGACACTTTTAAAAAAACGATTTTCAGTTAGTGTACCAACTAATGGGTTTTGCTATTACATTTTCATTCACGTTGTAGTTTGCTCTGTTTCCTTCTGGGGTTCCCCTTGCCATTTCTCCTCCTGGCTCTGTTCATCTCCCCAAATGATTCTCTTTTTACTTTTGTGTCATATGTTTATGTTATGTCAATATGTATGTAAACCTGGATTCTGCATATTAAATTTGATATGAAAACATGATTTTAACAGACGCCACATGCTATAGTACAGTAAGCTACGCTTACTATTTCTACTCTTAAAAATCTCCCAAAGGAGATTTGCACAACAAATTTTAGATGTCTCTCAAAATAAAATTTAAATATGTCCTTTGTCATCATAGAATTACCATATGTAAGAAAATTTTGCTTCGTTAATGTCATTTAAAATGAAAACATTTGAAAAAATTTAATATATGGATGTTTGAGGAAAGCATGTATGTTCATGTCCTGTCATATATGACAGCCTTTCTGTTAGTTGTAGACACTTAGTTTAATGGATAGTTTTTATTATATCAGTTAGACATACGCTATCTAGTCTCTGATTAGTGATAGCATGTATTTTGATTCAAACTCTTTTTTTCCCCTCTTGCTACCTATATTTTCAGTTCATCATTCACTCTTTTATTTTTGAGGTTGTAGTTTAATTACAACATTTCTCCTTTTCCTGTCCTTCCTCTAATTCTTCTCCTATAGCCTTCCCCACTCTCTTTCAAATTCATGGAGTCTTTTTTTTCCTTAACTGTTATTGCATGGACCTATATATTTGTGTATTCATATATATTCCTAAATGCAGCCTGTTCAGTCCATATATTGTAGCTTGTATGTATGTTTTCAGGGATGACCGTTTGTCACTGGACAACCAGTTGGTGAGCTCTTCCCTTGGGAGGTCGCGTCTCCTGCGCCCAGCTCTGCTTACTTGCCTGTGGTATAAGGTTGAGGCCTCCTGGGCTTCTCTTGGTGGAGTTTGACTCATCAAGGAAACTTTTCTTTGCAACAGACAGAGACCATTACAGAAAGCCACAGCCAATCAACATGCAGAGTTGTGGAGCCCAGCCCCTGTGGGCACATCTACAAAATGCTCCCACACCCAGGGCTCAGGGAACATTATTCACTTTTGAGAGAGACATGCACAGTCTCCAGTTCCTTCTCTCATGACATTTAGTCACTCATGCAAAGTATTGATTTAAGATTTATTGAGCATATGATTCTAGAAATTTATTGAGTTAGATATGATGTTTTGTGGATACTGTGATGATAAAGAGCTTAACTTTGAGGAACACATCTTTTTATTAATTTTTCTCTTCCTTCTGACTCACCCTTGGTCAGTTTTTTTCAAGAACATATTTCTCTAAGTGACTCTCATTCAGAAACAAAAATGGAGAACAAAATTGCTTAGCTAGGGGTATATAGTAGTCATGGCATGTGTTTATAAATAAAAGTAAGAATATAAAATTTGAAAATTTAGACTTAAAATATAAGTAGAACCTATGAAACTTTTTGATAATACTAATTCCATTTGTAACTTCTTCAGTAAATTTAAATTTCTATTGAGAAATGTAAAACACATTTCATTTTACTTTAGTGCTAGTTCTGAAAATGTTGTCATATACGATTTGCTATTTCAGAAACACTAATTCAGTTTGTGAAATAAACCAAATAGGGTTATTAAGGACATTCCTGAAAACAATAACAGTTCTTACAATTACTTATAGGTTCTTTTGTTTCATGGTCACAAGTTGATCCAAGAATTATCTTCAAATATTTAAACAAAAGTCAGTTTACAAAGCCGATTTGGCCATCTTGTATAATTTATTTGAGAGGAAAAAGTAAATTTCTGAGTTACAAAACAAACTACTCTGTATGTACCTATTAGATGCTCCCTTTTAAAATGTTTTACTCTGGCCGGGTGGTGGTGGCGCACGCCTTTAATCCCAGCACTCGGGAGGCAGAGGCAGGCGGATCTCTGTGAGTTCGAGGCCAGGCTGGACTGACAGCCTCCAAAACAATGCAGAGAAACCCTGTCTCATAAAACCAAAAAAAAAAGTTTTACTCTGTGTGTGTTAGCATAGCCTCTCTCTCTTTGTGTAATGTGTGTACAGTGTGTGTGTAGCATATGTGTGTGTGTGTGTGTTGTGTTGTGTGTGTATGTAGAGTGCATGCTAGTGAATATGTCCAATATTCAGATTCTGAGGTTATTAGGTACATGCCCACACACGACGTTTTAACATGAGTTAGTTCCAAGTGTTTGAACTCAGGTTGCTGTGCTTGTCCAGCAATCACCTTTACTCATTGAACCATGAGTCCAGCTCTATTTTGGTACTTGTAGTGTCATTTCAAAGTTTCCCTTTGCCCATGACATATTACTTTAAATACCATAGTCTACACTAGATAAATTCAAGTTCTTCACTACTTAAAAATCTAGATGATGGGGCTGGAGAGATGGCTCAGAGGTTAAGAGCACTGACTGCTCTTCCAGAGGTCCTGAGTTCAATTCCCAGCAACCACATGGTGGCTCACAACCATCAGTCTGGTGTCCTCTTCTGGTATGTAGGCAGAACACTGTGTATGTAATAAATGAATAAATCTTTAAAAAATATAGATGGTGTTTGGATAATGGCGGTACATGAGTTTAATCCCAGCACTCGGGAGGCAAAGGCAGGCGGATCTCTGTGAGTGTGAGGTCTGCCGGATCTATAGTGCTAGTTCCAGGACAGCCAGGACTAAGACACCCTGTCTCAAAAAAATCAAAAAAGAATAAAACAAAAACAAAAACATTGGTGGTGTATGCAGTAACACGTAATTTGCACAACTCCTGAATGATTTCCCATGCACTGCATGAAGAAGACCTTTCTCGTGTAATATGAGATAATAGCATGTTGGCTGAGGATTAATAAGAGGGAATGAGTAGAGTCAAGTCATTTTATGAGTTGTGCCTCAAAGAAAGTGATACAACTTCCTAATCTGGGGAAGGAGATAGAAGGAGGCTGAATAATTTCTTTTCCTCATCTCTTAAGGGTCAGTCATAGTTCTTAAAATCATGCTACCTGGGGGCCGATGAGACAGTTCAGTGGTTAAAGGCCCTTGCTGCCAAGTCTGTTAGGTCTGATCCTGGGGACCCACAGGGTACAAGGAGAAAACCAATTCCCACACATTGTCCTCTGACCTCTATGTGTGTCTCCCAATACATAAATAAATATAATACATAAATATAATTGCACATAATAATGCTGCTTTTGGGTTGGGGAGGTGACCAGAAGGCAAAGTGCTTGCTGTACAGAAGAGGACTTGAGTTTGTGTGGTTCCCAACATTTTCTCCTATATCATCAATAAGGGTCTGCTTAAGGCAAACCATGGTAACCAAGTAAACACATCATACTCAGTTTATATTATAAGACTAGGTAAGTTTATCATCATCATTTAGATAAAGGTTACTGGATGCTTTGTCACATGACAGAACTTGTGCAAGCCTGGAACCCATGTAAAGGTTCAAGGAGAAATCCAGCTCCACAAGGTTTGCACATGCATGTGCTATTGGCCTGTTCATGCACATTCACTAACCAGAAATAAAATTAAAATAGAACTTAGGTAAACATTTGTTTAAGAAATTGTTCATTTGGAAGTTGTGGATAGCTATAAGTTTTTGTCACAGAACATGGAATATAATGCTGATAGTGGCTGTTGAGTTCTTCTGGCACAGACATAATAGAAATGAGACTAAATCATATGAACAAGACAAAGTTTCTGATTAAGTCTTCATTTTGAGCCAGCCAACTTAAGTCAAAGGAAGCCAGCACTGACCAGACTAACCAGGCAGCTTTTATTAATTTCTTTAGCAAATGAAAAGTTTTGTAATTGTCCATTAGTCATGAGTGGACAGTTTCCAAAGATGCCCTTTCTGTGTGCAAACATCATGGCCTTGTACTTGTTGAGCTAAGGGGTCATTAACATGATTCAGAAACTGCTGAGTTATATCTGGCATTATCATGTTACATGAATGTCCTAAGCCTATGATAGGATGAAGGACTTTAAGTGCTTGAATTCCTAAGAAGGTACAAAGGTGGAAAAGAAGATAGACAATCATTTTAGTGACAAGTAGTTAGTTAGCCTTCTGTTATCATCTTGAACAAATCTTTTCTTTCTTTTTTGTGTGTGACAATTCTTTTCTTAAATATTCAACGTGTCCACATGAAGAGCTGAATAGTGTGAGAGGATTTGTGTGTGAGGCCAGTTAGAACGATACGTAGAGACAGTCTGTCTCAAGAAACAAAACAAAACAGAAGGCAACATTTGTTAGGAAAAATAGATGTCAGGTTTCTGCAAAATGACCCAGGAAACCATTATAATCCATATTCAGGGGTGCTATCAAAACTAAGCGAAAGGTAATAATAGTATATTGCTCTGCTGTGTGACCTTCAAAGTTAGTGATTTTCCTGGTTAATGAAGGGCAAATAAAACTAGAGGGCTTTCTAAATGTTTTCTTTGGCAACTTCCCTTCCCCCCATGTTGTCATTTGTGTAGCTATTTTAAACCCAAGTAGTTCAAGCTTGGTTTAATCTGAGGCAGTTCTTGGGATGCAAACATTCTAGTTTGTGTCTAATGTGGTGTTTTGTGCACCACAGGTCAAGGACCTAGAGTTTATATGTCTCTGGTCTCCTTGTGGTGGTCCCTACTGGTTTTAATGGAGGTTGGATTACCTATATAGACAGTAACATATTTTCAGACAAGTGGAATAATCCCTATTTCAAAAGTACTGACCAGGGTGTCAAGAGTTACATCAAACAAATTCTCTTCTAATATGGACACAAAATGTTTCCATTTGTCTGTTTTCTTGGCAGCCATGCTCATGTACGCCAAGGCAATATAGTATTGTATTATGACTGTACAAAAGATATGTCTTTCTTCTGTAAGATGAGGAAAATATGACTTTAGAAGTAGAAGCTTACATTTTTATTTATAGAAAAGAATAATAAGGCAATTGAGACTCTCAGTATTGATTTCCATAACTCTGCCTGTGCCTACCCACACTGCATGGGTAGATGTAAGACTTCATGTAAAAGGAATCACTTTTAACTCTATCAAATGTGAAAAGTAGCATGGTAGGTTTATTACAGCAGTATCAGCTTTACACAGAAGGAATATTACATTTTCTTGAATTTCACATGTAAACTGTTTGTAGTTGTGTTGATCCAGTTGTGTCTAATTCAACTTGAAACTCTGTCTTTATATTCCTAGAAAATCATTCAAGGAAGTTATCTCTAATGTCTTGATGTCATATTAGAATGCTAAATGTTAGTGTTGGGGAAGGTCATTTGTTTCATTTTAGGGATCTGAATACGCTCATATATTTTTCTTTTTGTTTATGTTACTTCCTGCACATGAATTATTGGCTCCTCCCTTCTAATCCCATGTGTATGCATAGAACATGCTTTCCTTTAACTCATTCATAATGCCCTTATGACAACCATCCCATTGTCCTTCTAAACACATTTTTAAATCTCACTGGTCAGGTAAAAGTAACGTGTCTCCACTGTAAAGAGTCCAGGGGTTGATATTTACATCTGTTAACCACCTTGTATTTGCCAGTTCTGACTAGCTGTCCAGACTCGCTCTAGAGATTCTTTTTACCTGTTTTGTGATTAATGTAGTTTTACACCATGGTACACTTACTAGAATGTAATAGTGGAAATGTAAATTATTTTTGAAATAATATTTAATCATTCATCTGGCCCATTATCTTAAAAAGTATCCTTATGCAGTGATCATATCCCTCTCAATTTTTTTTATTAAAGTGTACTTTGAGTTCACTAAAGCTTTAGGACAGAAAAAAAATGACAAATAAAGGAAGGCTTTGACAAATGGAGGCCATGCATGGAAAAGCCATAATACTTAAGCATCTCGGGGTTTTCACAAGGTTTAAAAACACAAAGGATGCAAGTTGTGTAGTGCATTCTACTTTGTCAATGTACGTAAAGACAAGGGCTTCTGTCATTGGCTGTCACCTACACCTCAATGAATTATTGTCATTTTCTGTAATTCCCTTTTTTGTTGAGGACAGCAGAATGAACATTACTAACATATGTTATTGTGGACTTCTGTAAAAATGTTAACATGATCATTAATGGGACATTTGTCTTGCTAAATTTCAGTTTTCTCATCTGTGAAGTGTAGATTAACATACTCTGCCCTTTTAAGCTCAAGGAGTGATTGAGACATGTGATAATTGATAACACGTGAAAACATATGATAAATGCAAAGAGATTTATACATGTATTGCATCATTGAATTATGCTTTTGTCTCTTTAACATTAATACTACATTACTTTAAAGGACTGGTCTCTCTTGATCAAAGCCTGATGTAACTGATAAATGACCCAATAAGGAAATGAAGGATGTGTAGTGGGCTAGTTGTTTTATTTTTTCTTATTTCTTTCTTTTATGTCTCTTCTGTTTCTTCCTCATTAAAACAGTTTTGGTATGAACCATGATGGAATTGGAAATTCTTGTGGGACGAAAGGTCATGAAGCAGCAAAACTTATGGCAGCTCATATTACTGCAAATACCAATCCCTTTTCCTGGTCTGCCTGCAGCCGAGACTATATCACCAGCTTTCTAGAGTAAGTCACCTCTGGAGAGTAATGATAAATTGCTCTAGAAGTAACTCATTGCTGGAAGCCTAATGCACAGTGCTTCAGGTTTTGTATGAGTAATTTTATTGGGCCCACTTATATCTCAGGCCTCCCCCACATGCTTTAATAAATCATAGTGACACATTTTCCAGGTGTTACACAAACAGTGAATAAACCAGAAGTGGAATGACAATATAAGTGTGATTGATGTAATGAGTGATTAGAATTTTTCAGTAAAAGGGAAGCATTTTCAGAAAGAATTTACATTCATATAATTTAGTAGGGAAAAAGCCAAACTTTAATTCAGTAATTCAGTATTCTATGATGTTGGTGAAAAATTGAATTCTTTAGGAGTGTCAAAGTATCTAATAGTAACAAATAAAAACAACAACCAAATTCAGCATCTAGGAGGGAGCGTTTTGAGGAAGGATTTAAGAGTCAATCTTTTCCACAATTTGGGAATCTTATTCATGGTTATTAATGTAAATTCCAAGAATATGATTCTGTACCTTTATAAATATGAGTGAGCACAAATATAACTGTGTTTAGGAACATAATTTTTTTCTCAGTTCTCTTATGTGGGCTTATATTGGACTTTAGGACTCAGTAGACTTGAGTGTTGTTTTCTGTGTGGCCCAGGCATGTTAGTTTCTTTTTACTCTTAAAGGGTTATGAGTTTTTAAGTGAGTTTAAAATCATAATTCTTATATCATTAGATATTTTGTATATCATAATGTTAAATGCTCTAATATGTAAATCAATAAATATTCATTAAAATCATAAACATTACTATTTTAAGTAACATCAAGGTTGCAATAGTTTGATGTACTAGCTGTTTGGTGCTAGTTTTTCCTTGGGGAGGTGAGATTAAATGCAAAATTGACATTATTTTTAGAAAGCAGCTTATATTATGCATCATATTAACACAATTGTATTATAAATATTTTAAATTCAGACAGTTTATATAGGATAAAATTATGCCTTAAAATTTTCTTTAATTATTAGTAGCCAGGACATAGAGTCTGAAAACTTATAATTATGTAGAAAAGAAAATTTAAATTACCCAGCACAGATCTTGATTCAAAAATCAAAGATGAATGTTGAAAATAGACTTTAAAAATTTATTAATGCAATCATTCAATTGTGAATCATTCAAGAAGTTTTCCTGAATAACCATATTGTGAACTACAAAATTTTAATCTTAGTAGGAAAATATTATAATACTATACTTGCCTAGTGTTAGATTGGGTGAAGTGCTTTAAAAAGACAATAAAGAATTCATTTTATATCTTTGGTGATTTTTAATACAGAGCATTGAAATATCATTTTTAAGGTGAGTTTTGATCAACTCATTTACATAAATTTTGTAAACACTATTGAAGTTCTCCTCTTTGTGGAAACTCGACCAGATCTGAAATTTCTCTCTTGTCTTGGCTTTTGTTTTCAGAATAAGATCTTACTCTCTATCATCATAAAGGCAAACATGCTCAGCATTTGTGTGTATCTTCAATGGCAGTCATCTCTTGAGTTTTAAAAGTACAATTTCATCCCCTCAGTATTCTGTTTCTGTCCCATTTGTGGTTATGCAGTTCATTAGTGAGTACCAGCCCTGTATCTAAAGACAAGGATCACAGCCTAAGATTTCTGTGCCTTAGACATGTATTAAATTTTGTGTGTTCTTTTATGTACTAAAAACATACAGAAGCATGGATATATGGACTGCTTTTGAGCTCCTGCCAGGTCTTGTGTAGTTGGAACTGAATTATGGCTGTTAAGACAATACAAAGGGACTCTCTGCTGCTAAAATACAATGAAGTGACCACTGGTTTGATGAGGGAGGTAGAAGTAGTAATCCTCACATTATAACAGTCCATTGAATTAATGAAATTAATTAATCTGAAGACATTATTTAATCTTCATTGCTTTCCTGTATTTTGCATAGATAAGCAAAATGAGTGTTGACGTGATTCTAATGGACTTATTTATCCTGTATTTTATGAACAATGTTCTTTTGGATATCCTCCTCATGGAAGTGCCTGATGTTAAAACCACAAAGAAACGGGTAGATTTGGGGAGAAAAAAGGCCTGGGAGAAAACTCAGCTCTCTCCTTTCCTCTAATAATACACTAACTAAATAAATCTTATTATAATTTGTCCAAGTAACCAAAGATTTTAAACACAAGCTTCATTTAAAAGATCAGATGACTGGATCACAGAGATAAAATAGCAATTTAAAAAGATTTTTTTGTTTCATTTTCTATGCAATAAGCTTAATTGCTTTAACAGCTATGAGCGATAAGTCTTTATCTGTATTTGTATCTATATTTGATTCTGGAGTCATTTTGCATTATGATCAAGGATTGAATTTACATTTGTGTTTTGTAGTTGGCTCAAAACGGGTCCTAGCACTTTATGTTAGTTTTACTTTTCAATAAAAAGAAACCTTGAAAGAAGTAATTGCTAAGGAATTACCACCCAGTCAACAAAGTGCATACCTTCTTCTACTTAGAGACTGTGTAGAACAGAAATGATTGGTGACTTAGCAATGAACTTTCTATGATTTATAGAGATCCATTATTCACTGTTTAACTGGAAAAACAAAACCAAAGACATGGCCTTAAAATGCCACTAAAACACAGTCTCTCATGTCATTCTGCAACACTAGGTGCTATTGATCAATCAGGAGATGGTGTTTACCAACTCCCAATATTTTTTTTCAGATTTCTTTAACTCGGTGATTCAATAAGTGGTTCATGAATCGCCCAGAAGCCGTCCTGATTAAATAATAAAGAACCCATTTCCGTTAAAATGGACGTGTTATGCCAGCTTCTGATGTTTTCCGAAGACGGCTCTTGCAGGTAGTGTCTTTCCTATCTGCCTGCGGGACTCACTTATTTATTTATTTAGAAAATATAAAGAGATAGACCTGGTATGAAGGCTTAACTCATTGACTATGGGCTAGTTTACCAGGCAATGAAAATCAGGGAGCTGTAACTTAGGACAGTTTTCCATTCATTCCCCACCACTAAGAAGTAGTTGAGAGCAATTCCATATTATTTCTAAAAGATACAGGGCCTTTGAGAGTCATCTTTCACTGTATTTAAAGTTTGTGAAATTGCTTGAACTCTCAAGGAGCTATAGCACATTTGCTTGCCATTTCAAGTTATGTACACAATCCATTTCACACGAGGGTGGAAGCTGATTAAATGTGGAGTGGCATTGTTATGGCTGAAGGGGAATTAGGAAGAGGGTTGAGAGAAGAGATTATGATGGACAAAGCGCTTATATTTTCTATCTAGAAATTGCTTTTGAAGCTTAACTTCATTCTATTAAATGGAAAACATCTTCTTAGGTGGAGCCTACCCTTACCCTCCCCAAAATTGTAATGTCCAAGAAATAACCTGGCAGAATACGTTTCTCCTTCAGTATATCTGACACATTTGGAGACTCTTGCTCTAAACATGAGAATATTTGACAAGTTGTAGTTTTGTGTGAAGCGGGTATTGAGTCAACCATAACAGCGCAAGATTTGTATGTTTGAAGTCTCAACTTAATTGTATTCAAACATTCATGTTGTACAGTGAGTGAAAGGTTTTATTTTAGATCACTTTGCACTTACTTGGTTATGTTATTACATTGTTATGTTTAGTTCAAACATTATTAATTTCATAAAAAATGGTAAAGTTTCTCATGAGAAGGTAGTAGATAAAAGACATTTAACTTGATGTAGATGCTATCAACTTAGTTCATGCTTCATTTTTATGTATCAGCAGACCTTTGTGGAAAAACACAGGTGGCATTAATTACACTCGAGTTGTTGTTAAGGTACCGTAAGTTGTGTACAACTTAGGTAGATGTTCTCTCAGATTGGCCCACTGTCTAGACTAAAGCTCCATTCTTTAAAATCTGCTTTATTAAGAATCAACTTTAAATCTCAATTAGTACTACATCCTCATTTGTTCTGGAAACAAAGCCAGGAGGACATATTTTATAAAGATCTATATATTTTGGTATGAGACTGAAATTTGGCTCATGTTCTTGTTTTCAAGGCTGACTTTGGGACTCTGAATAAAGACTCACTAAATTGGAAGTGCGTACAAAATATGACTTTCCCATCACAGTGCAAAGAATTTTGGAAATATAAAAATATTTTGATTTACTATGATTTTTCATCATCAACAAAGATGTATATTTTTAACTGATATATATATATATTTTACCTTGCTTCTGAAGGTTAAATAAAATGTAGATTATTAATTTAATAATTTTCTATATTTTAACACATAACTAGGGTTGGAATTTTTGTTGGGAAATATTCACTGCTGGGAAAGTAATTATAGATTTCATTTTATGCATCTAGTTTTACATTGAACAAATATATTAAAATTTATAGCCTCTTACAGATGAAGACTAATAGTTCTGTATATTTAGTTTTTTAAATGAGCAAAGTTTAAGTTTTCTGAATGAAAAATTTTTATGTGACCCTTAAGGCACAAACCATTTACCTTAATAAGTGCTATTAGTAAAAACATTACAGAAAGTATCTATGAATTTATCACTGCTTTTGTTATTTTGATACTAATATGGATTACATTAGGCTTGGCATAGTAAGACTTATTGCTTCTAGTTCACTAAATTCTCGATTAAACTAGAACTTTCCATGGCTTCTGTTTTGTTATAAGAACATTATAAAGTATAAGACTATGTAACAGTTTTGTAAAAAGAGTTTAGAACTCCAGATATATTGATACATGAACATATAAGTTATATTACCCAATCTTCAATGGAGTATTTCAACTCCTTTTAAACTGGAGTCCTAAAATACGCAGATGAGTAGTGAAGAAGTACATTATTGAGAGGAATACAGAGGTAGCACATTCCTATAGGCCTGACACTCAGATGGTTGAGACAGGACAGTCAAGGTTACCTTGGTCTCTATAAAGAGACCTTATTACAAACAAACAGAATAAAAATAAGAAAATTGTTATTATAAATTCTGTTAGGTGTGTATAGGAGGTCAGCAAGAGAGGATGGGGGATGGAGGTCTGTAGGAGAGAAAAGTGAATAAAAGCAAAATATAGTGATGTATGTAGAAACTACAACAAAACTCATTAATTTGTATAACTTAAAAATAATATTAAAGGATTACCAGCCTACAGTCCACATCCCCAGAGAAGCTAGTAAACAAGGGGGACCCTAAGAGAGACTTACATGGACTCCCTGAGAAGAGGAAAGGGACAAGATCTCCTGAGTAAATTGGGAGCACAGGGGTGGGGTGGGGGAGGTAGGAGAAAGAGGAGGGGAGAAGGAGAGGGGGAAGGAGAACATAAGGGATCAGGGAGGTGGAGTTGGGGGAAGAACACAGAGAAGGAGAGCAAGAAAAGAGATATTTTAATAGAGGGAGTCATTATGAACTTAATGAGAAATCTGGCACTAGGGAAATCTCCAGGGATCCACAAGGATAACCCCAACTAAGAATCTAAGCAGTAGTGGAGAGGCTACCTTAAATGCCCTTCTCCTATAATGAGACTGATGACTACCTTAAATACCATCATAGAACCGTCATCAAGTAGCTGATAAAACCAGGACCCCTGATCCTGGGTTGGGGGGCCTGGACAGTCTATGGGACCTTTGGCAGTGAAACCAGTATTTATCCCTAGTGCACAAATGGGCTTTGAGAGCCCATTCCCTATGGAGGGATACTCTCTCAGCCTAGATACACAGAGGGGTAGGGTGGGGAGTGTCTAGGTCCTGCCCCAAATGATATGACAGACAATGATGATCCCCCATGGGAGACCTTACCCTCCCTGAGTAGTGGATTGGGGGTGAGATGGGGAGTTGGTGCGAGGAATGGGAGGATAGGATGGAGAGGGAACTGGGATTGGTATGTAAAGTAAGTTTGTCTTTAATTTAAAAATTAATTTTAAGAAATTATTAATGGGTTTGGGAGATTGCTTAGTGCAGTGGTTCTTAACTTTGGGGTGGTGACTCCTTTAGGGTCGAGCAATCCTTTCACAGGGGTCAATATCAGATATTCTACATATCAGATAATTTCATTACAGTTAATAACATTAGCAAAATTATAGTCATGAAGTAGGACTGAAGATAATTTTATGAATGGGTGGGGTCACCACCACATGAGGAACTGCATTAAAGGATTGTAGCAGTAAGAACGTTGAGAACCACTTCTTAGTGGACAAAGTGTTTGGTATGCTAGTATGAGTACCTAAGTTTGGATCCCAGGATCCATGCCAAAGGCCAGGTACAGTGGAATACACCTGCAGGCCCAAAGTTTGTATGTGGATGCATGGGCTGCCTGAATCCTGGGGTTTGATGGCCAGCCAGTCTAACTAAAACAGCTGGTTCAGGTTCAGTAGGAGACTGTCTCAAAAATGAGATGGAGAAACTAACCTATGGTTTCCACACAACTACAGGCGTAAGTGCACCCTTACACACATTTTCACACATGCATATATCATGGGGGATAGTTAGAGGGAGAAGTTTCTAATGTAAAATCAGAAATCAGACATTACCTCATGAACATTTAAAAATCAGAAGAGCAGTTACTCATAGGAAAAAAATTTACTAGAATTGAGTGCTCAGAAACTCTTTGGTTAAACACTCACATGCATGCGTGCACGCACGAACACACACACACACAGGGACTGAGAAGGGGTGGAGTGAGAGAAAGAGAGTTTTGCCCTCAGGAAAAAGTTACTTCCTCTATGTATCTATCTCTAAGTTCCCTTTTGAGGGTCACATTGTTCTACCTTTGAACATTTTAGCTTAATTTTCTGTGTTTCTGAAAGCCACTGTATGTACTATTTGTAATGGGTTTTGTGCTGGTGCCGGTTAGGTAAATAATAATAATGCTCTATAGACTTTATTTAATTGAAAGTAATAGAAAAGACTCCAAGAAAACAATAGACAAATTTTACTAATATATGCAATTAACATTTACAATGCTTAACCTTAGTTAAGAATTAAAAGATGAAAATGCTTCCATCCCTCAAGGTTTTACCTTGTTACCAGGTGTGATTGTAAAGAGGCAAGTGCTATCTATACACAAAGGGAGAACATGTGGCATGGAGAACAGTTTCATCAGCCACACAGATACTTGCTTTACTTGAGGTCACCTGACTGACAAGCCTTGCCGATGTGTCATATATAATCATCACAAGTCTAAAGGCTTTTGTTGATATGGCATTCCTAAACACAGGCTAATTTTTAAAATATACACATGATTTTCTTTTATATTTTATTTCATGGAGTCTTTTAATCTTTTGTAAAGTGTACTGGCCTTGTCTAGCTATTTAATTAGCTATTTATTAATACAAAAGAAATAGGTGCTTCCGGAGAACTGAAATAAGAATACACTTTGGTGATCAACTCTCTCAAGAGTTTTAGCCTTAGGTCTCAACCATGCCTGGCACTGTTGACTCTCAAAGCCCTTTCCATGCTTGTCTGATCTAATTTCTTTAAAAGAATATGAACCATTGGTTACAAGATTATTATACCTCAAAACAAGAACTTCTTATTAAATGAAGCCAGTTTTACCCTCAGGAAAAAGTTACTTCCTCTGTGTGTCTATCTTTAAGTTCCCTTTTGAGGGTCACATAGTTCTACCTTTGAACTTTTTAGCTTAATTTTCTGTGTTTCTGAAAGCCACTGTATGTACTATTTGTAATGGGTTCTGTACTGGTGCCAGTTAGGTAAATTATGTCCTACCCTTTTCTGTTGTGCTACTGATAAATATTTATAACCTACAAGGTCTTGTATATAAATTCTTTGGTATATAATTATATTTTTCTTTTGATTTACAATAGTATTTACTTATTTTTATTATATGCTCAATTCCTTTCATAAATATATTTATAGTTTTGTTGTAAATGAAGACAGAATTTATGATTTGGAAAGAAAATTTAGAAATTAAAGGTTTAATTCAATCATCCCATAAATATTCTGTACTATCAAAGTAGTCATTTTATACTATAAAATACTACTCCTTGTCATTAACTTTAATATATTTTTGGAATTACTAGGATCTTACTTGATGAAAGTTTACACATCATCATATTAACAGAGCTATTTTTAAAATTAATCTAACAATAAATGTACTTGCTGAGGTCCATGACCTCAAGTGAAAGCCTTGAGCAGTGCTGACTGAAATTGTCAAAGTCCATCTGTGTCAGTGCAGTATTATTGTCGTATCACTTTCTTTAAATATGAACAAAGAGAAGCATAGAGCAGAGAAGACAATCTTGTATCCCTTTGGTCTGGGCCACCTTAAGAATAGTATAGTTCACCTTTTAAACATGCAAATGTGCTGCTATGTAGACAGACATTTTATATAACAAGTTAGCTTTTGCATTTTAAGAAATTAAAAAAAACTTACAGGTGAATTTGAAACTCATTGTTTTGTGTGATTCTTTCTTCCCTGTTTGTAAATGAAAGTTTGTGCTGTCCTAAATAACAGTTGAGGAACTTCAACTTGTGAAGTTATTTTCCTTTGGCAGAGTGGATGGAAAAGATTTGGGGAAAAAAAGCAAAAGTGCTGGCACAATGGACAGGAATGTTGGAAAAAATTTTTAAGTGTTGGCATAGGAATTCTTTAAAAATTCTAACTCACATGTGAAATGAAAGTAAAAAAGCATCTGTCCTATTTTATGCACACTGGATAAATAAAAATGAACAATTATATTTAGCAAAGTCTAAAGCTCTTTAAACTAAGGTATTCTGTCTAGCTTTTGGCAACCTTTATGTTATTTGTTCCACTGAATTAAAATATTATGTTTTAGTGAAGGCATACTTTGTAAAGCAGAAATTATGTAGAAAGGGAACATTCCCTTTTCCTAGTTATGATGACCTTAGATGAAATAAAAAAATCTCTAAGAGACTAAACATTTCTAGTGTATGTGAGCGAGACCTTTGGACCTTAGCCCCAACTGCAATTCAGCCCACTAACTAGTGCCATGTTTACCATAGCATCTTTCATTCTGTCTAAGGGTATGAATTAAGTCTTTAAGATTACAGCTACAATTATTTTTGTTTAATTTTCCACAATTCATGTTTTTAATTCTACTACCAGATGTGGTCATATTTTCAATGAAAGCAAACAAGAAACTTAGAGTAATATGAATTCTGTTTTGATTCCTTCATAACTGGTTTAAACCAGTATTTTAAAGGCCAACAAGACATTTTCAAATTGCTGTCTGAGATGCTTCCATTGTGTATTGGTACCGGAGAAAAAGAATTTGGAGCTCTCATCCAGGTGTCTGTAAAACTACTCTATTTTGCTATATGGTTATTATTACAGTGTGTTGTTTTCATGCATCAAATTGTTAACACAAAGATCTCAACACATGGTTTCATAATTGTGAGTGAAATAGTCTACAGAGTACCTAATTTCCTTTGATCCTTTATGTTGAACAGTTCAGGCCGTGGTACTTGCCTTGATAATGAGCCTCCCAAGCGTGACTTTCTTTATCCAGCTGTGGCCCCAGGTCAGGTGTATGATGCTGATGAGCAGTGTCGTTTCCAGTATGGAGCTACATCCCGCCAATGCAAATACGGGGTAAGAGGTCTTAATCCTTATGTTCAGTCATTTATAAATGTTCTCTTATGACACATGTTCAAGTGGAATCATGATGAACTTAGTTTTCTTTTGGAGCACTATTAATTTACATAATGTCTTGACACTAACTTTTCTGATAATGTTTATATAATATTTATTTCTAAATATTTTATTAATACTAAATTAACATATTGTGCAACTTTTTGCTAGGGAAGAAAATGTAATTTTAGTAAATTCTCATGCATTTATTTTTTAAGTCTTCAGCTCATGATGCCAATTTTATTTTGTCTTTTAAAATATTCTAGATTTAAGAGACTTCTCTACTGCCTTTTCCTGGCACTTTTATAACTGTGCTAAAGGGCATTTTTCACTGGCTTCTTGCCTTTACCTTAATTCATTCTAGCTAGAACTGAGTCATTTCAAGTTGCTTCACCCACTGCCCACTTCCAACACAACAGCCCAGAAGGAACAAGGTGACATTAGCCCAAATAATGAGAAAAAAGAAATAGCTGTGGAAAAAAATTGTAAGCATCTTGATTTTCTCTCATGTTTGCCTAAAAAAGTCACTGTGCCATATTAGAAATAATTAAGAAGTTGTTTTTAAATTTCTCAGATATTTTTGTCTCTAATATAGGAATGCATTGAATGAAAAAACAGGATTCTAAAATGTCAATCTGTGTGCCAAAAAATATTTAGGCTTAAAAACCAAATACAAAGGCTTGGTTTTTATTGTGGTACAGATAGTCTAAATTCCTAGAAAATGATAACAATACAAGGAATTAAGTTTTACCATAACATTATTAGACTACACACTCACCCTACCATTTACTCCTCTTGGGCATGGAGCAATGGGAGGCCATAAAACACATCTCTTGGGTGACAAATACATTGTTATTCTTGGTAGACGTTGGCAGTGTTTTCAAGATTGTGTGTGATTACATGTAGATCTACGTGTAAAACTGATTTTTTTCCTGTTTCTTTGTAAACTCTTAGTTGTAAAAGGATCTGGTTCCTTTTGTTTCTAAATTGTTTTTTTCCTTAAAAAAAATCACCCAAGCATTACTCACAGTCACTATATATACGCAGTGGTCAAATGAGCTTAAAGGTGCTTTATAATGTCCCTCTCTGGGTGTCCAGTTTTCTGTTAGCTACTCAAACTGTCTCCATTTTACTTTTCATTTTGGAAATTGTGTTTGAACTCCATCCATAAGCTTCTATGGAAGATAATTATATTATTATTAGTGTTCTATTTATGGGATTTATGAATGTTGAACAAATTAATTTAAAAATTGATTTGATTCTTCTCACTTAATCTTGAAAACTCACTCATTCCACGCATATAGAAATGAGACAAGTAGTAATTACAAAACTGTATTTTCTGCTTTTTAAATCTTTCTGTATAATGCTTATGCTGACTCCTGTACCAGAAATAAAATAAAATCAGAAAACTTTGTGAAGACATTAGCATTTATTGACATAATTTCTTATATTTTGTCATGAACCTTTTTTCCTTTTTTTTCAGTGAAATACTGGTTTCACTAGAAACATATATTATCTGGAATTTTTATGGTCTACTATACATTTCTAGTTAAGATTCTTTTTTATTTTATTTAGTTATTCTTTTATTACATATCAATCACAGTTTTTCCTCCCTACTCTCCTCCCACTTCCCCCATCTTCCCCTCACCCACATCCTCTGACCCTCAGAGAGGGTAAGGCATCCCATGGGGAGTCAACAAAGTCTGTCCCATCACCATGCTGAGGCAGGACAAAGGCCCGCCCATCTGTGTCTAGGCTGAGCAAGGTCTCTCTCCATAGAAAATGAGCTCCAAAAAAACAATTCATACACCAGGGATAGATCATGCCAGTGACCCACAGACTGCCCAAGCCTTCCTCTTGTTAGGGTTCTTGATCTCGGATAGATACTTTAAGATCTCTCCCACCACCTGAAATTGTATCTTAAAAATTGGGTTCACATGATTATCATACCCAATTTACACTGGGTTTTATATGTTTTCCTAACATTTATAACATTTCTCTTTTTTTGTGATTTCCATTTTGGTTTTTTTTTTTTTGAATACGTTTTTTTTTTTTAGAATTTTATTTTATTTATTTTTTTTTTTTCAGTTTAAATTTAGATAAGAAACAAGGTTGCTTCACAAGTCAGTTCCAGGTCCCTCTCCCTTTCCCTCCCCTCCTCCTGTGCCCTCCCTCCCAACCCCCCATTATCCCCTCATTTCCCCAGGGAGGGTGAGGCCCTCCGTGGGGGGGTGTCCATAGTCTGCCATTTCATATAGGGCAGGGCCTAGACCCTTCCCCAAGAGTTCAGGGTGAGAGTGCACCTCACATTGTTGGATGGGAGTCCAAAGTCCGTGTGTATACTTGGGATGGGTACTGATCTGCTGCCCAAGGCTCAATAGATTACCTAGGCCTCCTCACTGACACCCACATTCAGGGGGTCTTGATCAGTCCCATGCTGGATTCCCAGGCTGATGCCTGGGATTCAAGAGTTAACCTTTGTCAGGTCTGCTTTTTCTGGAGGTTAAACCAGCCCAGTCTTAATCCCTTTGATCATCAGTCCTCCCTCTCTGTTACTGGCTTTCTTGAGGTCAGCTCAGTACTTAACCGAGGGAATCTGCCTCTTCTTCTATCAGCCACTAAATGAAGTTTCTGTTTCCCAGACTCTCTGGCCATGGGGTTGTAGGCTGGCACTCCCCAGATCTATGTCTAAAATCCATATATGAGAGAGTACAGAGAAACATGGCATATAACATTTCTTAATACTACTTTGGAAATCAATTGAGTCTTTGAAGATTGAGTCCAGTCCAGTTACCACTTTGTGCTCCAGGAGATAGCAGAAGGGAAAGATAACCTGAATGTAATGTGCTAAAGTGTGCGCTAAACACATTCGTGTCAGACTAGGTAACAGTTGATTCCTATTTTGAAAGCTAGTTTATAATGGCTTTTGGAAAGATTTTAAACAATGATAGAATGAACCATAAATGCTACAGTGGTAGCTTTTTCCATCCCTTTTACTCGGCCACTATGTAGTGATTGAGAGTCTATCCATGTTCAGTTTGTGTGTGTGTGTGTGTGTGTGTGTGTGAATTCTTAATGTATGCATTCAGTTATACACATGTTAATCATAGTTGGCTATTTTATTTGGAGCACAATTTTTCACAGTTATCATTGCATATTATCTATTTTTGTTTTCAAATTATCCATAAATTCTATCAGGATAGAAAAGAAAATATAATGCTTATAAATACAAAGAGCAGAATAGCACAATATAATATATAGATTGATATATCTGCCAAGTTGAGTAACCTATAAACAATATGGGGTGATATATAACTGACATATTGTATCATTTTCTGATATACTACAGACTGCCTTTATAAAATTTATAACAACCTTATAATAGTTTATAGATGGGGAAACTAAAAATGCAATGTGTGATTTATACAGTCCTAGATTAAAAACATGAAATGACTTGAGTCTGTTACATCTGTTGCTTCTAGGTATAGTAATTGTGTTAACAAAATAAAGATTGTAGATGTATTTTATTTTAGAGAACACTTGTTTAGTTTCCATCAGGTAATGTCTCATTTCTGAATAGTAAAATTCTTTTGGGAAAGAAGTAATCTCTAAAGTTACTATTTGGGGGACACACATTCTTAGATGTCTGAAATCCTAAACTGTGGCGTTTTGGAATGATGGAATTTCTTACCGCCACTGCCGCTGCCGCCACCACCACCACCACCGCATCAACAGCATTTCATATAGCTCAGGCTCATCTTAACTTGCTATGTAGTTGAGGATAACCTTGACCTCCTCCTGAGCCTCCTACCTGCTCCTCTCAATTGCTGGGATTCTAGGCATGTGACATCATACCCAGTTTATGTGGTGGTGGGGATCAAACTCAGGCCCTTTTGTAGGTCAACTAAGCTACATCCTCAGTCTTATTTTCTGTTATAAAAAAAAGTTAGGGGTCAGATAAATGATTGATTCAATAAGTAAAGGCATTTTACCACCAAGCCTGAGGACCTGGCTTTAACCTTGGAACCTGCATGGTGGAAGGAGAGATCTAACTCCTGCAAGTTGTCTGACCTCAATAGCTGTGTGTGAAGTTTGTTTGTGTACTTCTTTAACATAAGATGCAGCATGGAAAGCTAGATCTTTACTATATCACCTTCAAATATCTCCCAACTCTGATTCTGAGGATAATTTTTAGGTACTTCTTAGAAGAAGTAAATTACAAATAAAACAGCAGACCTGTTGTCTCTAGAAAATTTTTTGACTTATTCATAGCAACAAACTCCTATAAAGCTCTGTGGAATCTATTATGCCACTTTTCTTCCATTTCTCACTTTTCTTTCATTTTCAATAATTTTAATTAGAAAATAATCATTAAAACTAAGCTAGCAGAAAAATATTGCAATACTAATAAGTTTAAATGTAGAAAGGAATTCACTTATAGGCTTATTTGATATATGTGGGGGATCTTTTTGGCTGTATTCCAAAAAGCATAGATTAGGATGTTTTCAGATTTTGTTCTTCATTCTGTCATTTTAAATCATATCCAAACCACGGTTTTCAGATAACACTTAAGAATTTTGTACAGGTTATTGATATCCAGCATATAATTAACTATTAACTGTGAAGGGAATGAGTATTCATCTGCAGATAGAATAAGAGCCACACAAGTTTTATAAACCTCATAGCTTTGTGTAATTTGTGAATACTCTTAATATATGTGAATATTTCATAAATCATCAGTAGTATCTTGTAAATTCTATTTGTTTTAATATAGAACTGAATGATGTTTTACCAGTAGACGAGGCATTCTCATCCATAAATGTGAACACATTATCTAGCACATGGTTTCACAATAGAACATCATTTTTGGAATGTAATATTTTTAACAAAATATTATAAATTTAAAAGGTTGATCACAGTTTGCTATTACCTATAATGTTAAGTTGACCATCAGTAAATTTTATTCATTCATGGAAAACTTTTCAGTGAATAACAGCCTAATTGTTCTTGTAAATGTCAGGTAGCAAGAGCATATATACAAGATCACATATATGTTTTATGTGCTGGACACATAGTAGAATCTAGTAAGTGTTTCCATTTCTTCTGGGAATACTTGTCATTTGTGTTTGATTCTGTTCCTGAATAGCAGCCATACTAATGAGAGAAGATGAGCCTTCTGTGCTTTGAGTATGGGAAGATTGAGTTACATATTGACTCAGCTTCATCTTTTACTTTAAATCAAATGGAATTTCTCTTCAGACAGACTTTCTGTCTGATCACTCTCTATACAAAAACTTCTCCCAGTAATTTTGTTACATCATGTTATTTAATTCCATGTATTTTTCTCAGTTGATTGCTTGTCAGTTAAATGATTCATTCCTTGATAATTTTACCTAAACATGCATATTTGTGCATTCATATGCATACGTTCTAGAATTTTCCCTTACTTTTTTCTCAGTGCCACATATTATTATTTATTTTAATTGTGTTTATTGCTATGTACCCTACTAGAATCTGTATAACTTGCAATTAAAACAGTTCCCAGCTCATTGTAGTGACTTGTAACAACATTCTTGCCAGCTATGTATTTCTCCCATAGAGCGGGACTTGGGTTTAATAAGGAAATAGCTGTTAACCCTCAGAAAAATCATGCCATATCACACTGGGAGCTTATCTTGTCTGACAATTTACTACCACTCCCCCACACCACACCCCTATAACTTGTGTGTGTCTTCCAGCACCGTGAATGCTAGCCAGTTCAGTTACAACTTGATTTCTCTATGTTCTGCATTCAAAATATTTGCTGTCTTCAGCAACAGGGTCTTACTGTTTAAAAACTATGGTTTTTAATGCTTTCATACCTTATCCCTTTTGTTTATTATTTTATCACTACAAATTATGATTCAAGTCATTATTGCTTTGTCATTAAGAATCATCTCATGTAGGGCAATGGCAGTGGCACATACCTTTAATCCCAGCACTTGGGAAGCAGGCAGATCTCTGAGTTCGAGGCTAGCCTGGTCTACAGAGTGAGTTCTAGGACAGCCAGGGCTATGTAAGGAAATCCTGTCTCAAAAAACCAAACCAAAACAAACAGAATCATTCATATAATTGTGAATTACTTTATTAGTATTTTAAAATATTGTTGATTTGAGCAATTTTTTAAAAAATAATTGCAGAGAAATAGGAAGGTAATGTGACTGAAATAATGAAAGGTATATTGAGAAATACATATAAGAAAAATTTACAGAAAATAAGTTTTAGTAGTTTGAGTTTTTGTTTGTTCATTTTGTGCTTTGCCTTTAAAGGTAAATGTTGCAAAAACATGTACAATTACTGCCAAGCACCCAACATAGCATAAAGGTTAAAGTTTCCCTCAAACTGGAAAAATCTTTCATTTTCTTTGATTATGATTTCAAGATACCCAGAAGGTTTTCTCATGATTAGAGAAAATCATGAAACATATGAAGACATAAAAAAACAACTTGAAAATCCTATAGAAAGATCTTCCTGTATTGGTTATAGCAAATGAGTTGGTAGCTTCATTTCATAAACTCAGATTCTATTGAAGTCAAGAGGGCAGGTAAAGAAACCATGAAAAGATAACCTTTTATATTAATTTTTAAAGGTAATTTTATTGAGTTCACTGAAAGAAGGCTGTGGGATGGGCAGTAACCAGATTACTACCTGCCTTATGTTAATTTTCTAAAAACAGATTGACAGATGGCTCAAGTTTCAGTTTTTATTAAAGTGATGTCCAGTGCATGCAAACGCCCTTCCAGACTTCTATCTCTAAGAAGGAAGAACAATCTGATTGAGTCTGCAAAGGACTGGCTGCCTGGGACGCTGAGGAAGCGGCAGCAGGAGTTTCACTGAGCAAATGCTTCTGTTGGTGAAAAATAACTTCCTTAAGAAATTGAAGCCCCGGCTTGTACCTCTCAAGAGAACATACGAAACATTCCTTACCAACTACTTCAACTACCTGATACTGAGCAAATAAATTGACCTGAAATCTGGTTCAGTGAAAACCTTAGAATGTGTGACAGAAACAATTGAGTTTGACTGTACTTCTGTAACTCAGAAGCTATAGTGTGGTGAAAGAAAAAATAAACTCACTGAAGATAGACTGCATACGAGCAATAAACCGCATAAGCAAATAACCCAACACAAAGACAACAATAATCATCACAAGCGAAATAAAGATAGGAAAACTTTGAAAGAGAAGTAAGAAATATGGTGTTAAAAAGATAGGGATTGGGTGGGGGGAGGGAGAAGTTTGGTAAGATAGGGGTATGTTAAAGGAACCAAAATCAAAAAGTACAAATTCTTAGAATATGAACCTGAAAACAAAACAAGCAATGGATACAGCGAGAAACAGCACCAAAATAAATTTTCAATCCCTTAAAAGCAATTAAATTGATTTTCAAAATATATCATTGACCTAAAATGTGATCACAATATCTTCAAATGCTCAGGTAAGATTAGTATCATCTTAGAATTGTATATTCAATTAAAACATATAAAATTAAGATAAATTAAATCTATGTTCAGAAAAATGAGAAAAAGCATTCCTTGCTAAGTTAATTACTAAAGGATCTTTGTCAAAAAGAAAGCAATTGGATTCGGGGCAATGGCAGTCACACACATTATGGACAGTGGGTGTTGGACTAACTGAGATTTTTGTAGACAAAATTTTTCCCCAAAATTAGCAGAATAAGATAGGCTTGCCAATTTTAGTTTTTGTAAATAATACTTTAAGCACACGGATTCTGCCCTCTGCCTTATAGTCTCTGGTTAACAGCAGTTAAGTGCAAAGAATAAAATTTAAGTGATTGTCTATTAAAATGAAAAAAGAATGGTGTCAGCGCTGGAGAGATGACTCAGTATTTAAGGGATCTGGCTGCCTTGCAGAAGATCCAGGTTTCATCCCCAGCACCTACACAGGGGTTCACAAAAGGGATCTGGTGCCCTTTTCTGGCCTCTGTGGGCCCTAAGCATGCAAGGAGCGCACAGATATACATGTAGGAAAGAGAGTATAATGAAAAATTCTAATTGGTATTGTTCTTCTAGTTTTATTAGACAGATTTAAGGCATCAGTTTCCCTGGTCCCTAAGATTCTATGTGATAGTATTTATTCATTATGCTAACATGTCTGGTGTGTGCTAGAGTCTCAGTAAATATTTGTATATGGAAAGAGAATATTGCTATCACCTTTCAATCTTTCTTCCTGATTGTAGTTGACCCCATGAAATTAAAGATCCCATCTCAAAATTTCACTCTCATGCACTGTCATTTACAGAAATGTTTCTTAGAGGATCTGTTGATAATCCCTTAAACTTGAGGATGAGCAGAGCACCAGACTTCAGAGTCTTCCCAAAGTGTAATTTAAGATACTAGAGGAAACCCTAGCACAGAGGCAATGATTTATTTGCCTAGAGAAGTCATGAAACTAATTGTAATAAACTTGAACTTCTGTCGGGAATGATGAACACATACAAGAAAATTGTTGCTCTTGAGCTAAATTGGGGGAGGAGGGGAGGGAATAAACATTTTTCCCTTCCACTAACTGTACCTATCACCTTATATATTTCATTTAGGAAAGTATTTGGCAAGTATGATCTTTGTTATATAGAAATTTCTCAAGAGATAAAAAACTTTCAGCCTGCAAGTAAACTTCATTACAGCTTCAAACCTTCATGAAAGTGTTTATTCAGCAATTAATATTCATGTGTATCTAAACATGTTGCCCATATTCTACAGCTTCCTACTTGGTGTGGAATGAACTTTTCTTCTATATTGTCTTTGTCTTTCTAAAGTCAATATCAAAATTATTTCTTACTCAAGATGAAATGCCAATTGTGAATTCTGCTGGAAAATCTTTCTGTGATCTCTATGACTACTTTAACAGTGCAAGTGTATTTTCCAGGGTAGGTCTGCAGCCCCTAACTGCATGTAGCAAGCAATGTATGATAAATTAATGCCTAACAAAATGCTAATCTTCAGAAAGCCGCTAAAGTAACACATTCCTGCTAGATGCAAAAGTCTGTCTTTCAAATATTGAAGGAAGTTATATCGCCAATCTTGGCATCACAATTAAGAAAAGTACCTTAATCACTTGACACTTTGGGTAGAGGTTCCCCAGGTGCTTTCAGAAAATAATGTTTCTATAACACAACCAAACTATCTGTTTTCCTAATGGATGCTCTGAGTGTTGTCTTCAATGGAATCCTCTTGTGTAGTCATGTATAAAGTACATTTTAGGCTTCTTTTGCCTTTGTCTAAAGTAAGATCTAGACCTAACAAACAGAAAAATCATTAAGAGTCTTGTTCAGAGATAAACTATGCATTATTTTTCACATTTTAAACATATTTTTCTATTAAATGTGTTTTCGTGAACTCATTGTTGTTTGGACTTGGATAGGCTTTTAACAAACAGGTCAGTATTTAAAAACCTTCAAATAGTAGCAGTCATGCTGCTTCTAAATATTAAACTAAAAGAATGTACTGAAAATACATTGTAAGAAGAACAAGAAAGTATTTTTTATTGAGTTCCATTATTAAAGGAGAATTTTAGGTTGATACTATGATTCCCAGAATGCCCTTCTTTTTTAAATATTTTTTATTATTTTAATTTTAAATAGCTTGTTTTACATGTCAATCCCAGTTCCCTCTCCCTCCCCTCCTCCCGCAACCCCCCATCACCCCCCCATTCTCCCATCCTATTGCCAATTCCTTCCACATAGGGGATATCTAGAGTCTGTCATTTCACTCAGGGGAGGGTCCAGGCACTCCCCTAAGAGTCCAGGCTGAGAGAGCATCCCTCTTTGTGTTATGGACAATGATATCTGTTAGTATTCGAGGGATAAACACTGATCCACTACTCAGGACCCCATAGGTTGCCCAGGCCTCCTTACTGACTCTCACATCCACAGGGGGTCTGGATCAGTCCCATCTGTCGGTCTGGGGTCCAAGAGCTCTCCCCTGTTCGGATCAGCTGTCTCTGCTGGTTTTGCCAGCCCATTCTTTGCCAATTTGCTCATCGCTCCTCTCTCTCTGTCGCATGGTTCCTTGGGTTCAGTTCAGTATTTAACTGTGGGTGTTTGCCTCTGCTTCCATCAGTCACTGGATGAAGGCTCCAGGATGGTTATAGACATCAAGTTCATTATCAGGAATGGGCATTCGGGGTGGTCTCTACACTATTGCTTAGCTTGCCAATTGGTGTCATCCCTTTAGATCACTAGAGGTCACAATGGTGCCTGATCTGTCTTCTAACCTATGATTCCCTCTTCCCCATATCCTACCCCCCCAGTCAACCTTCCTGTTCCCCCATGACCTCTTCCTCTCTCCTCTCTCTTCCTCTTCTCCCCCTCTCTATTTCCCAGCTCCCCCTTCCCCCTGCCCCTCGCCATGGTCCCCATCTGTTCAGAGGATCTTGCCTCATTTCTCTTCTCTTGGATACCATACATATCTTTTATGTTCTTTCCTGTTTCCCAGACTCTCTGTCATCCCTGAATGCCCTTCTAATGTTTTCTTTTAAGCTCACCAGTCTCTAAATAAAGTGAAAAATTTTTAAGTATAATTAATTTTTTTAATTTAGTTTTTACTTTGTGTGTATGAGTGTTTTGCCTGTATGTGTGTCTGTGCATCATGTGCATGCCTGGTACATATGAAAGCCAGACGGCATTGAATTCTTCAGAACTGGATTTACAGATAGTTCTGAGCAGCCATGTTCATGCTGGCAACTGACCTCAGGTCTTCTCCAAGAACAGCTTGTGCTGTTAGCAGCTGAACCATCTCTCTAGCCCCTGATTTTAAGTGCTTTAGAGCCTAACACACATTATATGTCACCTCCTGACTGATAGAGGACACCCTTAATAGGAATCCAAAGAGAGCCCCAGCAATGTACTATAGTGTCATGTGGGGATTTCAGTTTGTAGAATCATTAGTTTCCATATTTTACTGTTTTCCTTTTCAATTGTGTCTGTGACACATGGTTTATTCTGTGTCTGGAGAGTTCATACTTCACTTTAGACATAGCCAGATGATAATCTGATAACATAACCTAATATTTTGTATTGTTGGTAATGAAAAAGTTTCATAATTCTGTTATGAGTCAGGAAATAATAAAGAAGGGGTGAAAATGTCATAAATAGAATTATTTTATGAAAGTTTACCCTCATTGTGCTAAAATATTTGAAAATAAAATTTCTAGATAATACTTAGACATAAAAGATTTAGAAATTTTTCCAAAATGTACCTCATATCTCTTTAAATTTATATGTTAAATTCCTGTCTCTTTGACAGTGTCTGTTTCTCTCTCTCCTCCCCAGTATACTACCCATTTCAAAAAATTATTTTTATTTGAATGTTGTCTAAGGAATCATTCACCTGATGATGTTCTGTTTGCAATTAAGTTTGTCAAGCATAATTTTTTCCTATGAACTTTTTCATTATTTTCCATGTTAATGAAATATTTGTACATTACTATTAAAAGATCCCCAGCATTATTAAATAATATGGCATGCTTTATCTACTAAAACAATAATTAATTAGGCAAAAGTTTAAATGATCTTGTTAAATGAACGACCTACCCTCTGAAAGACCTCCACCCTAAATGCTCTTTCAACAATAGCTTTGCTAGCAGTAAGTGGTGCTGGATGGCTGTGAGTGCACTCTATGCAAGTAATGCACACGCTTTTAACCTCTGTTCCTGATCAACTTGCTTTCGCCTTCTTTCCTAGGAAGTGTGTAGAGAGCTCTGGTGCCTCAGCAAAAGCAACCGCTGTGTCACCAATAGTATTCCAGCCGCCGAGGGGACACTGTGCCAGACTGGGAATATTGAAAAGGGGGTAAGCACAAGTGATTTCTTAACTCTTTGACACATAAACTGATCAGTTTCTGGTACTGGTTTTCATATACTTGAAGTCTATATTAACTTAAGATGTACTATATTAATTTAAGATGTACTTTGAAATAATATGTTTCTAACCATGTGGTAATTGTCCTATCTTAATATCTACAAATGCGCTTTACTTATGAAATTAAAAGCAACTAACTTCTCTGTGTCAGTTTCACATAAAAGAATAATAATAAAATAAAATGAAGCAATTTATTGAACATGAAAGTTATAGTTTGATACTCTTAGTTTTCATTAGTTTAATTAAAAAATCCTCTCTAGGGATTGTTCATGTAGGTTTGGGATATGGCTGAAATGCTAGAGCATTTCCTAAAACGTATGTGAGTCTGGGCTTAATCTTCATCACCACAGGAAAAAAAGAATTGTTCAAATAGATACAAAAAATTAGTTATATTCTGCTACTAAAATTCTCTGGAATTGTTACATATGTAAATTCTAGAATTTATTCTATTGACTGGATTTATAATTAACACTTGTCATCTCTTCTCTGTTTTGCCTTCTTCCATGTGAGCTGGGCTACTTTCAACAAGGATCACACTGAATTTCAGCTTGCAGTGGGATGTTTAAATAAAAAGAATGAAAGTTTTTGGGCAGCTGTCACAGTTTATTAATTCTTGCTGACGGCTTCATTCAGGACCCATGACCTAGTGCCATGTTGATGGCTTTTCCATGCTGGGTTTGGAAATGTTGGTAAATTATGCTAAATATAAGAATTGGTAAGGCCATTTTAAAAGGATTAGGGATTTTTTTTTCAAATTTTATAACTGGCCAATAAAAATACAGAGACCTTCATACACTACAAAATTCTTTCTCTCTTTTTTCACTGAAGTAATAGAAAATATTAGGAACCACATTCTTGAAACAACAGTCTAGGTTTATTTTGGACCTGCCAGTCCTTGTCAAGGACAAGTAGCAATTTACATTCATCTGCAAAGAAATGTACAAGTGAAGGAAGGAAGCCGCAATGGGAATCTGTTGCTTTATTAGGCATTCACTGATGGACTGTTCTTTTCACGGTCTGGCCTGAATCACAGTTTCTCTTCTCCTAGAGCAGCACTGTCAATAGACCTGATGGGTTCTTATTTTACTTTATTTTTTAAGCAGAGAAATATTTTTCTATAAATATTCATGAATTAGAGATGCAAGTTGGTGATAGAATAATAGCCTAGCAGTCACAAGGTTTGACTTCTAGCACTACAAAAAAATGACAGGAAGTAAACAACTCAGAGCCTTCCTACAAGTATTCTAGAAGTTATATAATAACTCCAAATATTAATAATTATACTGTTAGTAGTGGCTACTTGAAAATACATGGCTCAACATTAATCACTTATGTGGCAAACATGTTTGTGGTGGTTTGATTAGACATGACCCCCATAGACTTATTTGTTTGAATGCTTGGCCCACAGGGAGTGGCACTATTAGGAGGTGTGGCCTTTTTGCAGGAAGACTGTTACTGTGGAAGCGGGCTTTGAGGTCTTATATGCTCAAGCTATGCTCAATGTGGTACACAGTCTCTTTCTTCTGCCTGTGGATCACAATGTAGAACTCTTAGCTCCTTCTCTCTGCCTATATACCATCATATCCTGCCATGATGATAATGGACTAAACCTCTGAACTGTAAGCCACCCAATTAAATGTTTTTCTTTTTCTATAGACCAGGCTGGCCTTGAACTTACAGAGATCTGCCTGCCTCTGCCTCCCAAGTGCTGGCCTTAAAGGCATGTGCCACCACCACTTTTCTTATTAAGAATTTCTCTGTTCATGGTATCTCTTCACAGCAATAGAAACCCAGACTAAGACAGAAGTTGGTACCAGGGACTGGGGTATTGCTGTAATAGGCCTGACCATGCATTTTTTGGGGGACTGTGGACTTTGGTACTTTGTATCAGAAAAGTAGTTGATTACTTTAAATGGGGATTAATGGACTAACATATTAGGAACATAGAAGAAAGTGGTGCTGGGAGTGATTTGAACTGTGTGGGTTTGCTTCAAGAGGTCTAGGGAGGAGAATTTTAGTATGTAGCCTAGAGATTGTTCTTGTGGTATTTTGGCCAAGAATGTGGCTGCTTCTTATACTTGTCTGAAAAATCTGTCTGCAAATGAAGTAAAGAGCTTTTAATTAATTCCACTGAAGTCCCAAAACAGCCTAGTATTGACTCTGTTGTGTGGTGATTAGTGTTCACTCTTATGAAGATCTATAATAAAAAAGGAGCAAGCTGAGAAAGGAAAAATACAAAATGTACAATTTGAGGAGAAATGGGGCACCAGGAAGTGGAATGGTGTCAAGTCATGTTTTCAAGGAGATACACAGATTAAGAAATAGAATAAAGGGAGTGGTGACCTTAGGACAAGATCCCACTCTGCTAAGTTTCCAACTTGTGAAAAGGAATTAAAGGAAAGTTTAGAGCCCTGTGTGGTGGTGTACACCTTTACTATAAGTACTCAGAAGACAGAGGCAGGCAGATATCTGAGTTTGAGTTCAGGCTGGTGTATCAAGCAAATTCCAGGGCAGCCAGGCTTAGCCAGTGAAAGTCAGAAAACTGGTGAAGATGTAATTGAATGAGGAAGTCATGTTTCAACCCAGCAATCACCAACCCCAACAAGCACCAGATCCTGGTAGTTTCAGTCACATGGTTTTGACTTTAGAGTCAAGGATACAATAAAGTTGTTATGGACTCTTCCTCCATGACTAAGGACATTCACTGATGCCTGGCATAATTCAGGAGTGTTCCTGCATGGAGGCCCAGAAAGGCCATTTCATGAAGTTGTGAAGGTGAAGCCTAGATTACCTTGGAGATCCCAAATTTTTGGAGATGCCAGAATCATGGGTTACTTGCTGAGGAAAGCTGCTAACAGGAAGTGGAACCAGCTCAAGAGAAAGAAGTGTGTTGTAGTCAACAAAGCTGAAGGGAGTTGGAGATCTGAAGAGCGATTTGACATCAGACATGGAAATGCAGAATTTGGAGTTTGCCCAGCTGGTTTCAGCCTTGCTTTGGTCAAGTATTTCTCTATTATTATTCCTTTCCTCTGTTATGTAACAGTAATGTACATCCTATGCCATTATATGGTGGAAGCATATGATTATTTTTTGATTTTGGTTTTATAGGTGATTACTTTTAAGAGATTTCATGAATTTCAGAAGAGACTTTGAAATTTGGACTTTTAAACATTGTTGAGACTATGATAGATTATGAGGACTTTAAATTTGGACTAAATGCATTTTGCATTATGTTATGACTGTAATTCTATGATAGCCAGGCAGTGGCTGGTTTGATAGGTATGACCTTTATAGACTTGTGTGTTTAAAGCTTGGCCCAAGGATGTGGCACATTAGGAAGTGTGGTCTTGTTAGAATAGGTGTGGGCTTGTTAGAGGAAGTGTGTTACTGTGGAGGAGGGCTTCGAGGTCTTATATGTTCAAGCTATGTCTAGTGTGGTACACAGTCTCTTTCTGCTGCCTATGTATCAAGATGTAGAACTCTCAGCGCCTTCTCCAGAACAAGGTCTGCCCTCATGCTATCATGCTTATTTCCATGATGATAATTATGGACTAAACCTCTGAAAGTATAAGCCAGTCTTAGTTTAATGCTTTACTTTATAAGAATTGCTGTGGTCATGGTGTCTTTAGAATCTTCTTTTGTGCTAAGCTTGATAGCAAGACCTTAATTATTATGTCACAGAACTGTATGCATATATGTGATGAAGACTGACTATCCCTTAGAAAGTACAAATTTGGAGAACACTCAGAAAACATTTTCAATGCTAAGATGATGGCGATGAATTTAAGCTTATTTAAGTAAACAGAGTTAGAATTATTCCCAAACATGAATAAAAATAAGCAGAGGTAAGACAATGTAAATGAAATAGGGCAAAAATCATTTGATTCCTAAAGGCCTACATTTTTACTTTAGTAGATTTTAAGATCCTTAAACCCTTTCCTCAAATGAAGCCTGCGTACTTTTAGTATATGCATTTGAAACGAGGAAGGCTCTGGCTTCAAGAGCTCCTTGTTAGACCTTAGCCTATCTTCCCAGACCATGGCGTACCTCCACAGAATAACTTGGACTCCACAAAAAATTACTTAGGAACCTTGTAATTGCAGCAGTGGCTGTTGGTCAACATGCCAATTTTATTCACAACACAGCACTGTACCATCATAAAGTCAATATAGTGGATGCCATCACATAAAATTAATATATAAAGAAAATCTTAGTCATCTCATTTTCTCAGAAGCATGGAAGATGAATAGTTTTAGGAATGGGTACTAATAAAACTTAAAATAAATGAACCTATGGGGAAAAGACAAATGTAGATTCCTAGAAGGAAAAATAATATGAGAAAACAATTTAGGAGGCCTTTAAAGTGTCCACAACAATTGAATTTATTTAGTATGATGGCACATGACAGTATTTGTCATTATTTGTGATTCATGGGAACTGTGGGTTCTAAGTTAGCCTAGGTAATTTAGCTAGGGTTTATTCAATGTAAAATTTAAAAGTGAGGGTATGTTGAGGATAGTCCAGTGAGATAACACTTTACTGTTGGCATGTATATAGTTCTATTTAACAAGCCATCATATGCTCATGTGCAAGGGCATGTGAGTGTACACACACACACACTTTAAATTTTTATAAAATGTTTTAGACATGCAATTTAAAACAAAACACAAACCAATGATAACTAAGCTCAATGCTTTTTACTAATTGACTATGTTTACTACTTTTTCTATGAATTCTTATGATATATATTTACTATTGCCTAGTACAGATTTTACACTTAGAGCTTTGTCTATTTGGGAATTAAATGAGAACTCAACTCAGAATTTTGACTGAAAAAAAGAACAGCCATGTAGAGTCCTAGTGGCAAACTTAAAGTGGAAATTTCAATTGACCTGACCAACCTTGTGGTTAGTCTAAACTAGGCATATAAAGATAGGTGACATTCCCCAAATTGCTGGTGACAATGATAATATTTTTTAAAGTACTTATATCATGCCAGGTACATGTTGCCATTTTCCTGTTGACTAAACCTCAATGAAGCAGGTGTTGTTTTAACTTCATTATACAGATGAAGACTGCAAAACCCAACACCTCACAGTAACTTCATACCAAAGCTGAGGCTTCAACACTGGCCTTTCTGGTTCATGGTTGAAATCCTCCTATTTTAATTTATCTTCTCATTATGAATTGTATATTGAAAAAAGAAGTATTGTCTTGTGATACAAATGAAGTAGACCAATAAGCTTGAAGTAGACAGCATATTTTACTGCAGTAAGTGGAATTCTCACTTGTCAACATGTAACAGTCAGTTGTATGGTAAGAAATCACAGTAACAAGTCAATGTGGGCTAATAATATGTTAATGAAAATTAATAAAATAATGCAATCATTAATAGAAGAGCAAACAAATTTCTCCATACTTGATATTGATAATGGAGTGAGATAATGAGATAGGAGTGAACTTCTTCAGTCTTTCTCAGTATCACTGCTTAGCATTATTATGTGACAGTCTTAAACATCATAACCAGCAGCAGTGGGCACCACACAGCATACAAATGGCTTCAGAGATTCAAATGGAATATCCACAAAATGTGATCTTAACCTTGAGTTTCAAAACTACTCTCATCAAAATGAATAAGAAGTAACCTACACCCAATCTAGCCAGCCAAGTCAGTGGATAAAGCAAAAGCTGCTCATAGCTGTCGGAATAAATTTTTTAAAGGGAGGAGTTAGACATAGCACTTGAATGATAGCATAGACATAGCCAGAGGATTGGATCCATGATGATCTCGTCAAACTCTGGCTGCAAAAGTTGTGGGATCCTTGCCCGGAGGCACAGTTCCACAAATGTTCCACAACTGTTCCATGCACATTTAGCAGATGGAGTAAGAAATATGGCCAAAAAATTAAAAACTGATCTTTGCGTGAGTCCTGGGGGGTCTGACATTGCTATTACAGCCATTGGATGTTTGCCTGAATAAGCCATTCATGGACTGAATAAGAACCATATGGCCTGAATGGATGTGCTCAGGGACAGTAGCATTAACTAAAGGAGGAAATTTGATGAGCCCAGACAGTGTGCTGGTACTGTGTGTCCATGGGTCAATCTCCTACAAATCAATCAATATAAATTTCAGCCAAAGAACTTTACTTGGGTGTAGCATCAGCAATAATCCTTGGGTAGGAATCAGGGATGCTGTATTTGATGAAACAGTACATAAGGAACTTCAGTAGTAGTGTTGGCATTGTTACTGAACAGGATATTGAGGGTAATCAAAACCCAATCCTTATAATCCCTGTTTGTAACCACAAAGAAAGTTTCAAATAGTTGGTTTATCGCCAGAGATTCTATAAGATTCAATTAGAGATATAGGCCAGCATTCAGGTTTACGTATAAGTGACATTGATCCCTAATATCTTTGCTTGGGAAAATAGGGCTGGATTAGGAGAGGATTATTACATGCTTTTTAAAGCACTGGATATACAGCAGGGCATTTGCAACCTTATTCTTAGTTCACCTAGAGTAGAATGTAGTATGTTTTGACGAGACACCACATAAACAGAGTGAGGAAAAAATGATTCTTCCAAATGCTCTAGAAATGTAAATAGTATGGATAACAAGCTCTAATAGGGAATTTAGGCTGAAATGTAGCCTGATCAGTCATGTACCTACTTAGTGGGAAAACTCCAGCCTTATGTTCTTCTCACTTGAAACTACACTGTATTAAATCATTTCCTTTAAAATTTTAGAAATTTTTAGAGATCTCTCGTTCCATATGCTGACTTGATCCAGTTATGATTATGACAAGATATTCTATTGTTATACCCTGAAATGGTTCTAGATAAAAAGAAAAAAATGTGAAGCCTTGTGGCTCACACCTATAATTCCAGCACCTATGAGGCTGAGGCAGGAAGATTGCCATGAATTCTGGGCCAGACTGAGCTACGAAGTTAATTCTAGTCGTGTCTGGTTACACAGTAAGACTCTCTTAATAAGGCCCATAAAAGCAAAAACTCGTTTATAAATACTGTGTAATTACACCATGTAGTAATCCAATAGCAAGTGATTTAGTTTACTAAGACTGTTTCTAAAGAAAGGAATTACTGCTTCCTAGGTAATGTTTTAAGCATATTTATTTAATTTTAAAGAAATGAATAATAAGAAACAATATGAAATTTGTTTTGGAAATTGAAGTTTTATCTCACCTTTATGAATTTTGTTCACTACTCTTAAATTAGCAGAAAGAATACCAAATATCTAATTTCCCTAGATAATTGAATCTATAGTAATAAGACTATTAATTAGAATCATCCAAGGTGACTAGTTTGGACATAACCTTTGAGAGTAAAGGTTAGAAGCTGGATTACATCTGTATACCTAACTCTCACATTTTAAAATGAAGTAACAGTTAATTCTTTGACAACTCCATGATAGAGAAAGAATATAAACACACAAGATAGCATTCAAATGTTTACCTTTATATGCTTATTGGATCTATAGTCTTCAAGTTGCTTTGTTTGGTGTAATCTAATTGTTCTATGCATGATTTGCATACATTAAGATATTTAAATGTATTGATTAATGCAAATATCACTTGATCCATGTGAACTCTCTGGAGAAAGCTGTCTGCTGAGATGATACTTGATATGAGACTAAATGGTCAGAAGACATCTGTGTAAACAACTGGAAGCTGGGTGTGATAGCACAACCTGGAACCCAGTATTTAGAAGACTAAAGCTCTGGTATCATTAGTTTCAAGGTCAGCCTGGACTATGTGGCAAAACTTAGATTGATTGACTAATTAATTAAAAAGGGTTGGGGATGTGGCTCAATTGAGACAACCTATTAAGCATGCGGCCCTCTGTTTGATTTGTGGGTCAATTGCTAGGAGTACGCTACCTGAGGGATGAACAATGTGCTAGTGAGGGAACAAGTTTAGAGTGAGTACATGAAGCTTTCATTTTTCAAGTTCCCACTTAACAGACCTATTCATATGTTATATTAGTATAGCCTATGATAGTATATTATATTAGAATATACTAGTGCATTTTAACAGAGGGCCTAAAGAAATGGCTCAGTGGTTAAGAATGCTGGCTGCTCTGCCAGAGGTCCTGAGTTCAATTTACAGCAACACATAGTGGCTCACAACCATCTACAGCGGGATCTGATGCCCTCTTCAGGTGTGCAGGTGTGTATGCAGATAGACCACTCATATACATTAAATAGGTAAATAATCATTAAATAATGAAAAAAAAAGAATGAGAGTTGGGGAGAGGGAGGGAGAGAGGCAGGGAGGAAGAACCTCCGTGTGGCTGCTGCTTTCATTACAAAGGAGAGGAGACTAAAGAAGGCCATGAGGGAGCCATCAGCAAGTCTGGGGTAAAGGGAGATGGGAAACCACTGAGGCGTTTAAAGCAAATTAATAACAGCATGAAATCAAAATAGTGTGATGCTTTGTCTTTAAAAGCCACACCTAAATTCTTTCTGGAAAATAAATTCTAGCTGAGAAAGATGGAGGCAGAATCACCAAGTGAGAAGATACTCTGTCTGCCAGCTGTTGTCTAGGTGACGCTGAGAGAATTCCCAGTGTATCTCAGAGGTAAAAACCAACAAACTTGGTGAGAGAACTAGGATAATGAAATGACTAATTTCCAAGTGTCCCACAACCTATTATAAGGTTGAATTTCTCAATAGTGTGATCCTGTTGACACCTATTTAGTAACTGTTGCCTATTGCTTTCCTTATCACTTTCATAGATTAGTTTGATTGGTTAATGTTTGATAATTTAGAAAAATGCACCAACAAAAACCTATGAATGCTTGGTTTAAAAGAACACTTTTATTATGCCCTATACCGCAAGTAAGATTTATCATGCAAGAGTTCTGAACTGATTATGTGATGTCTGCTTTCTGATAAATTATTCCTGGTTTTCTCCTTAGGTACAGTATATATGATTTATTGCACAGAGTAAAACTGAGCAGAATTCCAGTATACATGTTCATAAGGGGCCTTACACATGTCTAGTCAATGTATATATGGTTTCTTGTGCCCAGTCCCTAGTGTCTTGGCATTACTTTTATTATGTCTGCACTGCTCCTGGATGAAAGGTCACAATGCATTCTTTTACTATTGTAGTTTCAACCAGTCTTTCTTTTTTTAAACAACTCGCAATTGCCATCATAAAGACTCCTTACTGGAGAACTTTCCATAGTGCATTATCATTCCACAAGTCTAATAATAGTGGAATATAAAGATTTTTAAAAGAAATTATTACAATATCTAAAAATGATTTTGAGGTCTATAGCTAACTCTATAATGAGAAACACTAAAAGTCTGGACGAAAAGAAGCAAAGAAAAACTGCCAAAATCAGGGCTTTTAGAACTGGTACATGTAGGAGACTCTAAATCTGGCCAGCTAAAGATGCAAATCGTATGCACCGTTACATTGTCTAAACACAGTTAAAACCTGTTCTCTACTTCTGAGAAAGCTAATGCTTAAAACTGGTCATTCCCTGACTTTTATGAAAGTCTATGGGCTTCTGTTTTATATCTGCCTAAAAACTAATTCTGTGTTTTCTGTGCCATCTTACAGTGGTGTTATCAGGGAGATTGTGTTCCTTTTGGCACTTGGCCCCAGAGCATAGATGGAGGCTGGGGTTCCTGGTCACTATGGGGCGAGTGCAGCAGGACCTGTGGGGGAGGCGTCTCTTCATCCCTAAGACACTGTGACAGTCCAGCGTAAGTAGCTAAAGTAAGCCAGAGCCAACAAAAAGACACAGTTGGAAATGATTCAAAGCTGTGGTTTCACATGTTATCTGGAAAAATGTTTCTCTAGCAAGCCAAGTGCTTGTCTTCAGAAAGTGGAGGAGCTTTGCTAGACAGACTTTCTTTTTCTTCCTTTCCCTTTATTGTGTAAGTAAAAATTAAAAACAGAAAATGAAAAATCCCAAACCTTCAAAATAGAAAAGCATTGTCTGTCTAGATAAGCTAGTAATAATCAGATTTTCTCCTCTGAAGACGGCTGAATTATGGATGAATCCAGGCATGTTTTTTGCTACATTACCATTATTCCCCAAAAAAGCAGTACTTTTCACATGTCACATAAAATTATTACTATTAAAAGAACCAATGAGCGCGCTTCAGGAGTTACAATGCCTCAATTCGCATCACAAATCACAATGAAGACAATACTGCTATGTGTTAAAGTGGTTTCCATTCACGTGCTCCTGTCATCTCTCAGGACTTTCAATGCAGGCCAGCCTGCTCCTCTCCTACAACTCTCCAGCCAGAGTCCCCATGGGACCAGGTCAGCCCATCAGTATTCTTTGCCAGCTGTGTTTCCTCTTCGTCCCACCAATGTACCGGTGGACTATTACTCTAGTTTACCTTCTGCCTAATACTCACCTGCTCCCTGGCTGCTGCCTGCTACCTAAACATAATGTCTAGACCTGAGGCTGAGTACCTGCTTTGCTGATCAGTCTTTGGTGAAGAATGATGTTTCACTATCTCTACTTACCCCACTGTGCAACCTGGATAAAGGATGGTGTAGTGTAGTTTGTCATTTGTTCTCATTTTAATTCAGAACTCTTAGCTTTCTTCAAATGCCTCATTTCTATTCCTTTTATATAAAAATATTTTCTTTATAATAGTTCTGAATTCCATCTTCCCACTTTGCCCTCCTACCAAACAGAGATTACTGTTATAATTCATAAACTAGTCACGACTGCCACCATCCCCACAACCTTGTTTTGGCTTCACAATATCTTCCTCCCAAGTTGGTTCAAGATGATCAATCCACTGGTCTTCGAAACATATTCCAAATTTACTGATACTAGTGGATTAGATCCTTTTTTTAAAGCAAGTGTGTGTATAATTAGCCTAATTTAACATAGGCTGCTATGAACTAGTATCCCAGAATATGAAGACTTATGGTAAATTAACAGACTCAGATATGTAAGGGAATGGCCTGGACCTCTTCAAAGAGGAAGATGTTTTTCACTCAGTAATAGCATGCCTGAGCAATGGCATATGTTTTTCCTTAATTCTAAATACTTTAAAGATTAATTTATGAGAGCAAATATTTTACATTGTATTTTTCATTAATTTGGAAATAATATAATGCAAAGCCATCTTTTTTAATTTCATGTTTTAAACTTATATGTTGAAATGAAATGAAAATGCATTTTGTGCTATTTATTATCAATTGGATCCATCCTCAGGAAGTCATTAAGTATTATCTCTTGGTTTCCCACCTGCAAGAAAAGATTATAGTTTGTGTTAAATATAATTTAAATGGCTTTCCATTATAGATAAGTTTTTTAAGTCATTGTATTGAGTGTAGTAGTGTATTATGATAATTAAAAATACTAATTTCATTATATTTTCCTGGGAAAATCATAGCTCTTAAATCTTATAAATTATTTATATGCTGCCATTTTATGTTTAATAACCATACTCATTGTTAACAATTATCATTATTTTAATAATTGATAAAATGCCACAATTAATATCTTCCTAAAGTAACTTTTGATGTTTTCTTAGTGTGATAGATACATTATAATCCCATGTTAAGCAAATGTTGTTTTCCAGACCTTCAGGTGGTGGAAAATATTGCCTTGGGGAAAGAAAACGATATCGCTCTTGCAACACAGATGTAAGTAAACCCAAAATTTGCTATGAATAATTACCTTACTCTTATCCCAGGCAGGGAAAACTTTTAACTTTATACTCTTTAGTCAGAAATCCATGTGTGGCCGGGCATTGGTGGCACACGCCTTTAATCCTAGTACTCCGGAGGCAGAGGCAGGTGATCTCTGTGAGTTCGAGGCTACCCTGGTCTACAAGACAGCCTCCAGGACAGCCTCCAAAATAATACAGAAAAACCCTGTCTTGAAAAACAAAAACAAGCAAACAAACAAACAAAAAATAAATCCATGCATGTAAAGGTTGCATAAATTTCCTTAAAAAACTAGTCTCAGCACTGTCAGTTCCATCAGTAGGCCACAAAGTCCACAAAGGAAGGGGGACAGGTGTCTTCTCCACAATGGGAATACCCACACATGCCCTGAATAACCCAGCCTCAACTCCCAACCTCCCTGCCACTATGTACCTTGAGTCCACAGGGTCAGTCTTACTATGCTCTCCATCTTGTTTTCTGTTTCTCGCAGAGAGAAGCCTCAAACTCACACATCATCCCTCATCCCTTGGCATCCAGTCCCTAAAGACTCAACATTACAGTCTCGAATCATGTCCCTGCCACTGGCAACTATGAAAGTATTTCTGTGCCCTCAGGAATTCATGATCCATTGTCAGCAGAATTTCACTGTCTGACTTCTCTGAATTTCCCTGGTTTTTACTGTGTTAGTTGCATCTCTGTTGCTATGATGAAATACTCAGAGAAAAAAATCCTAGGGGAGAAAGTGCATGTTTTACAGCTCCAGAACCTGCATAGTCAGTCTTGATGAGGACAGTATGGTAATAGAGCGTGAGGCCTGTTCATTGTGTTTGTACTGGCAAGGTAGACACAGAAAGGGAACTGGAGGTCCAGCCATGCTACAAAACTTCAAAGCCCACACCAAGGACATACTTCCTGAAGTAACACTCTTACAGATTCTGTAATCTTCCCAGATAGTATCACCAGCTAGAGACCAAGTGTCTAAACACAGGACTCTGGGAGTCATTTCATTTAAAAACAGTTCCCTTCTTTGCTTAATGGAAACCACTCCTCCTTCGAATCTACTTTTCTCTCTAGTTTGCAAACTGAGAGCTTCTTGTTGTTCCTGTTGATCATTGTGTACTGGCTCTATTATTAGATTGACCATCTTTCATTTCGTTATTCCGTCCAGATCATTCTCTCTCCCTCTTGTGTACAAAGCACAGTATTTTATTTTGTAACATTGGAATATTAACAACCTAAGCCTCATTCACATTTTCCAGTCTACTCCTGCCTTAATTCCTTATAAATTCATAAGTGTGTAGATGACTGTCCGTCCCTACATGTCCTCTTCTGGATTTTTCCATAAGCGTACAAACATCTTTCTATCTAAAAACAAACAAAAAGCCCTTGACAGTTATTTCAACCCCGTCTTTGCTGCCCTTGGAAAGAAATTCCCCCAAAGACTTATCTGTATATACTGAACAGAGTTCACACCTTCAATTTTTTTCTCTGAACTTGATCTTTTATGTTTTTACTTCCGTAATAGTATTGACATGCTCTTACCCAGTCACAGATGCCTTCAACAATTACTAAACCCAATGATTGGTTGTAGTGTTCATCTTCCTACTCATTCAAAATTTTTGATTATTCTATTTTATTGTCGCTTCTCCTCATTCTCCTTTGCTGGTTCTTGCTCTTTTCTTTGATTTCCTAATGTCAAATTACCCAGATCTTTGCCCTTGATTGTTTTTCCATTCTACGAATACTTATTTTATTTCTGGTCTCAACCAACTTCAATGATTTTGATAGTATTATATATAATTCAATTTCATAATTTATATGTTTTAGCCCAGTTGTCATCTATGGACACCAGACCCATAACGTACTACGTGACTAGACCTTTAATAAACATGTAGTATTTAGTGTATACAATGTTCTCTGTCAGTGTTTCTCATCTCAGATATCAGTTCCATCAGTTTAAGCCAAAATTCTAGAGGTTTTGTTTGTTTGTTTGTTTGTTTTCTCCCAGTCTTTTCTGTCTTACTGTCTGTATACATCTAATACCTCAGGAAATTCTGTTGTATTTTGCCTTAAAAATACATCTCAGGCCAGGTGAGGGTGGTGCACGGATTTAATCCCAGCACTCGAGAGGCAGAGACAGGCAGATCTCTGTGAGTTCAAGGTCAGCTTGGTCTACTGAGAAAGTTCCAAGACAGCCTCCAAAGCTATAGAGAAACCCTTTCTTGAAAAACCAAAACCAAACCAAAATAAAACAAATTTTAAAAATCCCTCAGATTTGACAACTTTTTGCTACTTCTGCCACTTCTTCTCTGGCCTGAGTTGCTACTATCTATAGTTATCAATTCAATAGGCTTTTATTTGTATTTTTTGAGGTGCTTGTTACTAAGCTCAGGACTTTGATGATTGGGGATGTCCATCTGTAATATGTTTCTCTTATTGGTTGATGAATAAAACACTGTTTGGCAAATAGGTGGGGCTATGAGAGGAAGGAGTAAGGAGGCAGAGAGAGGTCAGAAAGAGATGCCAAGTAGCCGCCAAAGGAGTAACAGGTCCAGGGATTCTGCAGTAAGCCAAGATGACGTGAAAATACATAGATTAATAGTTATGGATTAATAATTAAGACAGAGCAAGCCAACAGTAGTCCTAGCTGTTGGCCAACAGTTTATAAATTAAGATAACTCTTTGTGTGTTTATTTGGGGCAAAGAAGCTGTGGGGCCTGGCAGGGCAGAAACCTCTATCTTCACCTTATACATGTTTAGGCAAGTGCTGTCCACTGAACTTCACCATCAACTCCTTTGATAGCCTCATGAGTTGCTTTGCCACAACCAAACATACTCTCCAGTTCCCAGTCTAGGAGGCAGAGTAAGTCAGATTATTTTTACTCTTTAACATCCTACACCTATTTCTTCCTAAATATGAAGTTATTATAAAAACTAGCAAGATCTATACATTCCATTGTTTCTTTGAACCGATCCGATAGTAGCTTCTTCATCATTTACTCTGTTCCAGCTCCATGGCTCTCCTTCCGTAAACATGCCATTGATGCTCTCTCCTTAGGACTTTTGTTTCGACTGCTTGCTTTGCCTTGTGCACTTACAGCTGTCTATCCCTTCATCTTTACTCAACTGTTTCCTTCTCAGTTAGGATCCTATCATGAATACTGAGCTTAAAATTGTAAGTTTCTCTGCTCCTCTATTTTATCTCCTTTTAATATACCTGTTTATCATATTTTATTCTGCTTAACAGATCTCAGAGTAGTTAAATATATCTTCAATTATAAGACTGCAGTACAAATAATAAAAACCCAGAGAAAGATATTGGGGTTCAAGATGAAGATCAGAAAAGCAAATCAGTAAAGCCACTAGAGCATTCTTACTTCTACCAAGGCTCAGGTCAAAGTGTGTATGTGTGTGTGTGGCGGGGAGGGAGGGGCAGAGTAATCCTGTCCTCAGATGAACTACAGACTGCAATGCTCTCCACCAAACCTCAGACTGCTCTGTATTCCTCTCTAGTGCTGGGATTAAAGGCATGTACCACTACAGCCCAGTTTCTATGGCTAACTAGTGTGGCTTCTGGGATTAAAGGTATGTGCTACCACTTCCTAGCCTTTATGGCTGACTAGTGTGGCTAGCTTTGCACTCTGCTCTTCAGGCAAGATTTATTTGTTAGATCATAAACAAAATATCACAACATAAGACTTTTCAAGTTACTAACACTATTCAGTCCATTAAACTGACTGCCTGATATATATTTTGAAGAAATTACTTAAATGCAAGAAGTCACAACAGTGAATAATAACAATACGTTGGCAAAAGTCACGTTATAAAAGTATGTAGAATTGGCACATAGCTAATTAGGAATTTAAGGGTTCATCTCCACAGAAAGCTAGAGAGACTTGAAAGGCAAAGAGAGCTGGCCAGAGAATGGTGGTGATAAAAGCATTCTGGGTAAAAGCAAAATGAAGTACAAGGCTAGTGTGCTAGTAGTTTGTATTTAGAAGCCACTGAAAGAACTATAGATTTTGGCTCTAGATACGAACAGGTTGGAGAAAGACAAGAGTACAGCATAACAGTGAATAACTCAAGAGGAATTTAATGACTAAAGTGCTGAGACAGAGTCTCTCTACAAGAAATGAAAGTGGAGTCTAGAGAGGGCTATTTGGGAGAAAATTGGAAACTGACTTTTAAAAAGCCATAAAAGTAAAACCAAAACCAAAATCAAAACAAAATAAGACTAGTATAATAGAAAAAGTAGAGTGAGTTGGGTAGAAGTTGTGATCAGAAAGAAATATATTTGAATTTATGATGTAACAAGTGAGGACATTCACAGTGATGACAAATCTAGAAGGTGGTGATAGGAGTGCATTCCCAAATGAGTGTAGACAAAGCAATGGAAAGAACTTCACAGCTAGTAAGACTGATGGCTCTTCCATGTGAATGTTGAAAACACTCAGGAGGATACCAGAACTTGGTGTATAGGGTGAGACTCTCTCAATTCTCATGTGCCTCAATCTCTCCTCCAGGAGAGAAAATGACTCTCATTTATTAAGTCCAAACTGATTTAGATTAATGACACCAATGTCAGAAGAATAGAGATTTTTTTAAAACAAGGATAGAAGTGAAGATCTATCATTCATTGTGTCATACAATAGGTAGAAGTATAAAACTCAGACTCATTTCCTAGTTCACAACAGCTTCCAATATCGTATAATTGAAGGTGTGAACATATGATAACATAGACATTATACAATATGAACAATGTATGTTAGGAAACAGAAATGATAACATGACAGACATCATTGCCTGTACTCATGACTATATTAGAACCTCAAATTATAGAATATAGTATTGTTATTCTGGCATTTCTATTATTATTTTTCCTTTTACTTCAACTTTAATTGAATTATAAGGAGATAGTGTTAACCTAACTGAATCATGGTGCTTATATAACTAACCATGTTTCTTTATTAATATTGGCCATACCAATGCAGGGCTTGAAGTAAGTCAGTTATCATCCTAAAATTTATTTTTCATTTATTAAAATTAATAGAGTTGTCTGGATATAACTTATGTGACTAGCTTTAATTTATCTGATATAAGAATATTAAAAATTTGTAGAATATTTAATATTGACCAGAAGTTTATATTAGAAACTTGATTCAAGTTATGGAAATGTTCTATATATCTACTGTCCAGCATGATAGCCACTGACACTAACCCAGTTAACTAATGAGCATTTGATATGCAATGTGGCTGGATAAGTGAAGAACACAAATTTCCTTTTAAATTTGAACAGCCACATGTGACTACTGGCAACCATGTTGGTCAATACAAAGCTAGCATTTACCTATGCAACAGAAATTCATTATAAAAATTCCAAATGTTAAGCATAAAGCTTTCAAAGCAAATATTGATTCATTTAAAAATATAATTGGTCTTTTGAATCTTGGGCTTCTTATTGACCTATTCAGCCAAATAAAAAAACAAATTTTTAAAAAATGAGTCTATTTTGAATATATAAAAATTTTTCTTGTGATTTTTTCCTGAACAAGTTATTGAAATTACTTACTTTATATATAATAGGCATTATAAGGAATAAGTCACATCCAAATACTATACCATGTTTATAACTACAGAATCCATGACATTGCTATCTGTAGTGAGAGTAACAAAAAGTGGGCCATTAAAGTACCGAGAGAACTTTTGACCTGATAATATTCACAGATGAAAAAAGATCAAATTGTCACAGTGATTTCTTCTGGAGGGGGAGAGCACACAAAAGTTATTCCAATGAACTTTGTTCCCTCAATAAACTTTATTTTATTTGTTATTATTATTTATTCATTCATTTTCTGCCAGGAAGCTATATACTTACACTTAAATCAGTCACTGGTAAATAGAATAGATATATTATAGTTTATTTACATTACCCCCGATTTACTTCTAATAGAAGGTTTAGGGCCACCTTTCCTGAGAAGTAGATTCCTAAGCAGACTGTCAGAATTCTGTTAAGAAGAAATCGGGAAACAGCAGATTGTGTAAAGCACAGCTGTTCACCTCTGAATTCTTTAATTACCACCATTAACAATTGAAGTAGCAATTATGCAAGTAATGGTAGAAGTAGCTGATACTAAATTTTACTGAGTGATTAAATGTATACTCAGTCCATTACTACAGTCATCTTCTCTGTCTGAACTAAAAAGAGTACTCCCCCTTCTCACTAGTGAGTTGGCTTGGGATAATTAAAATCCCATTCTTTAAATATAAATTTAGAAGAACTATGATTGAGATAAACTATTGGTATGATCTCTTCTCTTGTAACCTGTTTTTTTTTTGTAGAACAAATTAGCTCATAATTGATTAATCTGTGCCACTAGCTAGTACAGCAGGTGAGCTTAAGCAGAAGTAGTGCTACTCCCCACTACATCTTTTCCTTTTGTGTGTCCTCGGTGTTACAGAGTTCTTGTGTGTGTGTGTGTGTGTGTGTGTGTGTGTGTGTGTGTGTGTGCCTCTTCTTTTATGTTGGCCTCTTGACTCTGTAGCTTGATAGTCTTGACTCTTCCATAATAGCTAATTTCAAATTTTCAAATAAGAAAGTCATATATTTCATTTTTAGAATTTTTTAATATTTGAGAAAATGAACTGTCTGATAATATGTCTCCAACCCAGGTTTTAAAAGCTATCAGTTTTACCATGCAGTTTTGTGAGAGAGATTTTCAGAACTATGTATCATATTACATAAAACAAAAACTCATATGCATTAAAAATCTACCAAAAGGGGAAAGAAAGACTAATTTATAGGACAGAATTTAGTATGAAATCATAAAGGATTTGTTGATTGTAGCAAGATTAACTAAGATAAGTAAGAAGTCATTGTGTTCCCATTAGCAAAACCCTATTACTATGGGGTTATTAGAAGACTATCATGTGTGTCCTTTAAATTAACATTATAATAGAAAGTGGAAAACCTAGGGAACTGTCACGCTCTGTGTATTTAATAGATTCTGCTTGAATTATTTCTAGAGCACACAATCTATTCAATATAAGCTTGTCAATTTCCCATATTATGGAGAAGTCTTGCTCATTCCCTGCTTGTATACTAAAGTTTGTAAATGCTCAGTAGTTTAAATGTTAATTTTTCATATACTTCCCAGGTTTCTGTTGTGTCTCAACTACTCCAACTTAAAAGAGATAAAAGTATAGACTTTTATTAGGTCCATCTCATTTCATACTATGTGCTTATACAGCTCAATCCTATGTACATCATATATTATGACACTGTAAATGAGATCTGAGTGAAATGTTTCCAATTAGTTAGAATTTAATAGATAGCTAACAACTAAAAAACATTTTATAAGCATTTTTGACTTGGTCATTTGTGAGCCAAAAGTTTTCTTGAGACAAGTATGAATAATACAAATTATAAATTCAAATGATCCTGGAAAAGCTTTTAAATCAAAACCCAAAATTAATGTCAAGCAGTCAAAGAGAAGGAGAACAAGAATTCTTTTGTTTTGTTTTTGTTTTTGGAGATGGTCTCACTCCATAGCCCAGGCTGGCCTGAAACTCAACTATGTATCCTCAATTGGCTTTGAATTTTTGGCAATTCTCCTGCATTAGCATCCCAAGTGCTGCAATTCAAAATGTGAGTCACCACTTCCAGCATCAAAGTTACTGTGTATTTATTTAGAGATTAAACCAAGGGCCCACTATGTGCTAGCTAAGTGCTGTACTGCTGAACTGTGAGCTATATCCCCAGCCCCAAAAGTGTTTTTTTTCCTCATGACTAAGCATGCTCTGTGCTTTCTAACATTTTGCTAAGAATATACATTATAGTTTGTCAATTTCCTAAATAATGTAGAAGCCTTCCCTTCTTGTGATTGACTGGTTAATACTTTGCATTTCTGATTATTTCTCATTTTACATTAAAAATATGTGTGTGTGTGTGCATGCGCTCGCACACACATGCATGCACAAGTATGTAAGTGGGAGGCTCTGTTGGTACAGTACTTGCTTTACAAGCATGGAGATTGCAATCCAAATTGCCAGAACCCATGTAAAGAAGCTACTTAGTATGTAATCCCAGCATTTGGAGTTGGATGAGTGGAGTCAGGAGAGTCCTGAAGCTCAATGGATACTTAGCCTAGTTGAATGAATGAGCTGCAGGTTCAGTTAAATACTCCATCTCAAATAATAGAGTGAAAAGCAATTAGGGAAGATATCAACATCAACTTCTGGCCTCTACATGCTTGCATACACATGTGTACATGCATCTGAATGCCATCTGTACACTCTTACATGAACACATAATCCTCCATACATACATACATATGCACTTAAAACAATATTATTAATAATGCTACTAATAATTGTTGATTATAAGATTTTGATTAGTTATTCTAGCACTACATTTAAATCATGACTGAAAAACTGAACAAGTTAGAAAAATCAGAGAATTAAAATCTCAGCATGCCCCATACTACCCTTGATTGTTTATTCTCTAACAGTTATTGAAGTGACAAAGGTCACTGTTATTAATTGCGTCAACTGTTGAATCATGTTAATATCAAGCAACTCTGATTGCATTCATAGTTAATATCCCACTTAAATAATAATATAAACCTTACACCAAACTTGCAGAGCTCCTGGGTTGACGAATTATTTTCTGAACTAGGAACTCAATGCTGTCATATCCAAGTCCCACTGGACATTGCAAATACTTCAACTGGAAGAAAACAATTGATTAAAAATAACCTAACAAAGCAAAGAAATAACACAAGATGTATAAGTAACAATGCAGTTCATAAGAAACACAAAAAACAAAACTGCATAACTCTTCCAAAAATTGTTAATCCTGTAGCAATGGCATCCGATGAGAGTGAGTTAGAGGAAATCTCAGAAAACTCTAAATAATGGTTCTAAGTATGTTCAAAGGCACAAACAAATGGCAGAATATAATAAGGAAGGTGGTGATGGATGATATGAAAGATAAATAAGAAGCAAAGATAAATACTGATGAAAACACAATCTGAAATGCTGAAATTAAAAAAATGGCAAGACAAAGTTTAAAAATTAGTGGAAAGTTTCAGCAATAGAATGTAACAAGAAGACTACTGAATATGTAGAATATCTGAACATGAAGACAAGGGAGAGGAACTGGAACAAACTTAAAGGGACAAAGATAAAATAATAAAAAGGGATCAGTGGTAATTGTAAGATATATGCAACACATTGAAAAGATCTTATTTATGAGTTAAAGACACAGAAAAAGGAGAAGTAAAAACTGAAAAGAATCCTTCGGATTGAAGAGAAAAAAATCTGTCTGTGAGGCCACAGGAATTAATAAACCATGCTAGAATAATAGTAAATAAGAAAGGAAGGGGGAAAACACTACAAAACCAACAGAATAGCAGGAAGCAATGCACATTTCTAATAAGTGAAATCAATGATCTCAATTTCTCAGTCAGAAAACACAATAGTAGATTGGTTCAAAAGCAAGAGCTATTTGTTGCCTCCAAGAAGCACCACACACACACACACACACACACACACACAAGCAGACAACACCAAGTCAATGGATGTAGGACTTTGGAATTCCATCTCAACCCAGTTAGAAAACAAATAACTAATACTGATGAAATGTGGAAAAATGTGAATGTTTACATACTGTTGTAGTCTAAATTGATACAGCCTCTGTGCAAGTTTGTAATGTGTACTCTTCCTGCCTGCTGCCTAGGTCCTGTTGTCGCTTTCAGCCACCAAATAACATACAAGACACTATATTAATTATGAAGCTGTTGGCCGTTTGCTTTGGTTTCTAATTGGCTAGCTCTGACTTGATTATTAATCCATAATTACTAATATATACTTTATAAGGACTTATCTTTTTGAGGATGCACTCCTGAGCACCTGTTGCTCCCAGGAGATCACATGGTGATCAATCTATTCACTACACTTCCCAGGATCCTCCTAGACTCCTAGTCCCAACTATCTTGCTTCCCTATTGACCAACAGTGCTTTATCCAACAACCAATAAAATAAGCACATACACAGGACTTCCTCCATCACAAGCTGGTGTGGAGGCATCTTAAAAGCAAAAAGAAAGCCAGTAACAGAGAGGGAGGACTGGTGATCAAAGGGATTAAGACTGGGCTGGTTTAACCCCCAGAAACAGCTGACTAGACAAAGGTTAACTCTTGAAACCCAGGCATCAGCCTGGGAATCCAGCATGGGACTGATCAATACCCCCTGAATTTGGGTGTCAGTGAGGAGGCCTAGGGAATCTATTGAGCCTTTTGCAGCAGATCAGTACCCATCCCAAGTATACACACGGACTTTGGACTCCCATAGAACAATGTGAGGTGCACTCTCACCCTGAACTCTTGGGGAAGGGTCTAGGCCCTGCCCTATATGAAATGACAGACTATGGACACCCCCATGGAGGGCCTCACCCTCCCTGGGGGAATGAGGGGATAACGGGGGTGGGTTGGGGGAAGGGTACGGGAGGAGGGGAGGGAATGGGAGAGGGACCTGGAACTGACTTGTGAAGCAACCTCGTTTCTTATCTAAATTTAAACTGGAAAAAAAAAAAAGATTAGAACTATCATATATTTTCATCTATACTATTCTTAGGCATATCCCCAAAGGGCACCATATTATTCTATCAAGCAAATTGAACATCTGTGTTTACTGTGGCTCTATTCACAATGGCTACCATATAGAATTGGTTCAGCTGATGAATGGAAAACAAAAATATGACATATATACACAATAGAACTTTGTCTGTAAACAAAACTGAAAGTATGAAACTTGCAAGAAAATGGATGAAACTGGAAAATATCATACTAAGTGAGGTGATCCAAGCCCAGGGACTCTGAGAGGAAGGTAAGAGGTCTTAAGGAATGAAGGTATAGCAAACACTTATGATAGAAGAAGAAGGTGGACATATAGGAAGTCAAAGCTTTAAGTATGGATGAGGATAGGGGCACAGGGAAGAGGAGGAGATGCGCTTTTCTTACCCCAAATGAAGCATATATGGAAACCTATTTCTTGGGAAAGGGAGAAAGAAAATCAGAGGAAAGCTGAAACAGTATAAAGCTGGGATAGAATCCATGAATTAAATATGTACCACAGGGTTCTTCTACTTACTAAAGGTGGCTACAATTTCTGGTCTAAGATCTCAGTGAAATAGTCCTAGTACAGAGGGAAATGTCATCAATTCTAAGGTTTACTGCATCTGTAGATATGACAAAAGGAGCTCCATCCACACTGGAACACTTCACTGCTTAGAAGCTTGGTGTTACCTATGCACAACTCTATAATGGTGAACTGGACTGGAAAATACAAGACATAAATGTTTTGCTTAAGTTATAAGGAAATGAAAGCCTAGAACCAACATAGATCAAGTAGTCTTACTAATAGCAAACACAAACAGGATATTTTCAGTTTCTCCTGAATGTCATATAATTCCAACCACAGACATATCAAGGGCAGGAAGAAAGGGGGCAATGTTCCCATTGGCTTTCTTAATCCCAATTCAAAGAAAGACTGGTAAAGACAGAATAGAGAACTTGTAACTACAAGACCCAATCAAACATAAAAATATATCACAAATGGGTATCCATTTATAAAATTGGTAGTATCCAGTTATAAAATTGACCTGTCACTCTTTCAAAAATATGTTTTAGAATTATTATTTATTTTACATGTTTGAGTGTTTTGCCTGGGTGTGTGTATATGTGCACCACATGCATGACTTGTTCCCTAAGAGATCAGAAATAAGAGTCAGAACTGGAGTTACAAATGGCTTTGAGCCATTGAACCTGGGTCCTCTGCAAGAACAAGTACACTTAGTTATTGAGCCATCGCTCCATGCATAGCCTGTTGCTCTTAAAAGAAACTAATGAGCCTTTTAGATTCTGTGCAGTGAGACTCATTAATTTCTGTAGAATGTATGGGATGAAGAGTTTGTTACTTACATAACCAAAGGTCACAGTAGAGTCTCCCAAAATTGCTAGACAAAGACCCTTTATTTCACATGCACATAATGTGTACTAGATAATGGCCACAGTACTAGATAATGTCAATAATTGTATCTGGAGGAGAAACTAATATACTTTTCATCTTGAAGCTACTGAAAGAGCAGAAGCATTAATTTAAGACAAATGGAAGGAGGCTAGAGAGATGCCTCAGTCTTTAAGAGCGCTTACTGCTGTTGCAGATAACCATGTTCAGTTCCCAGCACCCACATGTTGGCTCACAACCATTTGTAACTACAGTTCTAGGAGATCTGATGCTTTCTTCTTGCCTCCACAGGCATCAGCATACATGTAGACAAAATACTCATGTACATAAAGTAAAATTAAAAATCTTTTTTAGAAGACATACAGAAGATCTGGAAACAGTTTGTTCTCACTCAGCACCTGCGTATTTGATATTATTAGCTAATCTAATAACCTTAGCTTACTGGAACTTGGGTTTGGCCAGCATCATTTTAGGCAAAGCATAAAGTTAAAGGCTCATTAACCCAGGAAACAGTTCTGTTCTGTGGGTGAAAGATAAGTGGCTGATCTCTGACAGTTTTTTAAATCATGTTTAAAGGTATGCAGTGATGTGATTATCCTGCAGGCCATTGTCAGAAGTAAAGATATTTTTTTGTGTTTAATACTATGAAAAATGTTTGCTCAGGAGTTGTTCAAAAATCTGCTTTTGGTTGATACCTGTATGGAATATCCTCTGCACTGGCACCTAAATATATTGTTGACTAAACAGATAAATTTGTTTTCATGAGCATTTTCCTTATTTATTCCTCTCTGTCTTAAAGTAATTGTGTGGAATGCTCTAAGAAGGTAAACATTCTTATATTATATTATACTGTTTAAGTAGCATGAATTAAGTTAGTGACATGAATATGTTCTTGGAAAATTTAATTTTCAGAAAGACAAAAAAATTGACTTTACTGTATTATGATCATGAACCATTTTTAAAAATTATTTCTTTTATTTTTGAGATTACAATATTACATAATTTCTTCCTTTCTTTCCTCTAAACCTCCCATTTAATCTTTCTTGCTCTTATTCAAATTAATGGCCTCCTTTTTCATTAATTGTTGCTACATTTATATATGTATATGATATATTTTTCTAAATATAAGCTGTTCAGGCTATAAAGTGTTATGCACGCATGCACGTGCGCGCGCACACACACACACACACACACACACACATTTTCAGGGTTGACCATTTGGTATTAGACAATAAATTGGTGTGATAGTTCCTGGATAACACTGTTTCTCCTACTCTCAGTATTCCTTCTTGGCTTTAGTTCCTTGGGTAGGGCTAAGACATCATGACCTGTTCTCCATTTGCTTTGACATGTCTACTGTTGCTGTTACTGTTTAACCCATGTTTATATAGTCATGTTGGTGAGATTTTATGGATGTAGCTTCTGACATTACTAGGAGGTACTGTCTCACAGCAAACTCCTGATCTTCTGGCTCTTGTAATCTCTCAGCAATGTTCTCTGAGCCTTTTTTAGGGATAGGAATTATTTTGCAGATGTATCCATTGGGACTGGGTGCCAAAACTCTGCATTTTGATTGGTTGTAGTTTTCTGTAATATTCTTCAGGAGTAGCATCCATACTTTGGTGATAACCAACAACTCTTTAATTGAACTTAAGATCTGCTCAAGAAAAGGAAAGTCGTGCCTGGCACTGGAAACCTAGCCAACTACCCAAGGCTAGTGAAGTCATAGATCTTGGATGAGAATCTACAACCACCACTTTACTAAGCCAGCATAATCACTAACTTACTCTGCATATTTATTCTATACCAGAGATAAGGGAAGTCTTCACCCCTCATCAAAGAAACTTCTCTTTGCAACAGATGAAACAAATTTTACATACAGTCTTTTAAATATTCTTTAAATAAAAAGTATTAGGGACCAAGGAAAAGATTTATCTACATTCCTAAAAGAATTTCCCTTGTTTTCTTATTCTTTGTTATTTGTGGGTTATTGCCACCCAAGACTAGGATAGAACTATCGGTGACATGACTAAGAGACTGGAGTAGAAAGTCACTTCTTCCTCATGTCTTAACCATCTTCTCTGCCTCCTTTGTGTACTCAATGTGCAATGTGCAATGTGCAATTGATATTAAAGGGCTATTCCTGTCTTCTGTGATCTGTTCTAAAATCCAGGTATAAAGTGTGTAGTGGATTTGGGTGTGCTCCCAGTCAGTTTGATATGTTCTTATTCAGTTTTCTTTCCTTTTCTTTTCTTGGTTCTTGGCTTAAATATTAAATAGTATTGTTGTCTTGGTTGTATAGATAGGAAAATTATAGCATGTATTTGGAGCTAGAATGTGGTGGAAAAAAAAGGGTTCACTTGGGAGTTAAATTGACTTAAATTTGAGTCCTGACTCTGACTCTACCTTTCTGACTCTGGCAGGTCACCTAACCTCACTAAACTTCTGTCAGCTTCTAAATAATATCATATAGCCACCCAAAACTTTCAAGGTTTTTGAGAATTGAAAGCTGCAACATACATAAAGTGTCTGTCTCAAAGCTATTTCTGTTATCGAATAGACAACTCAGTTGAGTATAGCTATTATTACATCTATGACTGTAGGTTGAGATGTAGTTTCATTTATAAATAACTATCAATCTTCAGATCACTTTTATGAGGGAGGGCAAATATTCTACAAATATTTTTTTTAATGAGGAGACTAAATCTCCGTAGTGCGCCAGCATTATGGAAGTGATCCAGTAAAGCACGGAACTGCTGATTGGTTATGGGGACTTAGGAGTGGATGTAGCAGAGCAGGTTTCCCTGGAAGCCCATGGTCACTTGTGACATTGCCTCACTCCTAGTCTAACCTCACTCTGTAGCAGAACCAGATAGCTGAGAGCATTCTGAAACTACAGATCTTGTCCCCAGGGAGAGATATACAGGGTAAGTGATGATAAGGTAGAGTTGATCCACTAATTATCAGTGCTACAGCTGTGTCCCACATTATAACTAGAAAAGAGACATGTGCCAAGTATTTTTTTCTTAGAAATCTATCCAGGATACATGTTTTGTCTTCAGAAATAGGGATTAACCTTTAAAGTACAGAATAGAGATTTATTTTGTTTTTAAGAGACTTCAAGTTCTTAAAAAGTACAGAACAGAGATGCATTTTATTTAAGACTTAGACATTACAAAGCACAAGTTTGTTTCTTAAACTTCTTTATTATGTTTAGGGGAAAATCCTGTTACAAACGGGTATTTTAAACTCAGGGCATATAGTGCAGCGATCATTTTAGTTTGAAAAGCTTGTACATAAGATTATGATAGCAAACTTATTAGCTAGGTCCCAGTTTGGAAAACCTACGTTATCAGTCTTTTGTTTCTTTTAAAGGAGAATGTAGCTCAGTGGCAGAGTCTTCGCCTAACATGAATAAGGCCCTGGGTTTCTGCCCAGCACCTTGAATATTGAATGACTATTGAAACTACTAGAAATAAAAATAAGCAACATTATCAAAACCATCTGGAAACTACATAAGGAGAAAATTCTATTAGAATGAAGCCTGAGGTACCTAGCAAGAATGCTCACAAGGTAAAGGTACTTACCACTATACCGGGCAACTTGAGTTAGCTCTCTGGTACTCACATGGTGGAAAGAGAGCAGACTCCTGCAAGTTGTCCTCTGCCCTCCACCTGTGAGATATAACTGGATTATGCCCACCCAGATATATGTAACTGTGCATGAGCGCGCGCGCACACACACACACACACACACACACACACACACACACACACACAATGGAAAAATTAAAGTAAGGCTTCAGTAAGACAATGTTTTACTTTTCAATTGCTGTGACACCAAGTCCAAGGCAACCTATAACATAAAATGTTTAATTTGGAGCTCACAGTTGCAGAGGATTAGAGTCCATGACTAACATGGTGGGGAACATGCCAGAAGGCAGGCCAACATCACATTGAAGCAGTAGCTGTGAGCTTACAACCTTATCTGAGTTAAAAGAATCTTAGAGTTCCTGAGCTCCTACTTGCTCAGGTCAGCTGTCTCTGTGGGTTTCCCCAGCCTGGTCTTGACCCCTTTGCTCATCACTCCTCCCTCTCTACAACTGGATTCCAGGAGTTCATCACAGTGTTTAGCTGTGGGTCTCTGCTTCTGCTTCCATTAGCTACTGATTAAAGGCTCTAGGATGGGATTTAAGGTAGTCATCAATCTCATTATAGGGGAAGGACATTTAAGGTAGCTTCTCTATTATTGCTTAGATTCCTATTTGGGGTCATCCTTGTGGATTCCTGGGAATTTCCCCAGTGCCAGGTTTCTTGTTAAATCCATTATGGTGTCATCTATCAAGGTATCTCTTTCCTTGCTCTCCTTCTCTGTCCTTCCTCCAACCCCTGATCCCTCATGTTCTCCTTCCTGCTCCCCTTCTCCACTCTTCTTTCTCCTAACTTCATTCCCCCTCTTCCATGCTCCCAATTTACTTAGGAGATCTTGTACTGGGAACATGCATAAGACTGAAGTAGGTCCCCTGAACTTGGGTGTCTGTTGGGGTGCTTGTGCAGTCTATAGGGCCACTGGCAATGGAACCAGTATTTATCCCTAGTTCATGAACAGGCTTTTGGAGTCCATTCCCTATGGAGGGATACTCTCTCAACCTAGATACAGGGGGAGGGCCTTGGTCCTACCCCAAATGATGTGACAGACTTTGATGATTCCCCCATGGGAGACTTCACCCTTTCTGAGGAGTGGATGGGGGGTGGGATGTGAAGATGATGGGGGCAGTGGGAGGATGGGAGGGAGAGGGAACTAGGATTGGTATGTAAAATAAGATTGTTTTAATTTAAATTTAAATTAATTAAAAAAGAAACTTAGAGAAATGCGCATACTCAGACAGACAGACAGATAGACAGACAGACAGACAGACAGACACACACACACACACACACACACACACACACACACACAGAGGCCCAGTAACACATCTCCAACAAAGATTACACCTCCAAATCCTCTCCAAACAGTTCCATCACCTGGGAAATATGCATTACATTGTATGAGCCTATGGTTACCATTCTCATTCAAGAAACCACAATCACATATGCATTGATTACCACATTTAATTTTGGAAATGCCCAAGTATGGATCACATTAGTTCAACAGGCAGATAGAATGTGATAATTGGGAGCTGGAGATTTTGTGAAGAAAAATCTGGAAGCTAGACCTCTATTAGCCCATACCATGTAATATGCACAAAGGTGTCTGTCGGGTTAGACAATCAAATGTGTCCATACTTCACACTAATTTGTCAAATGTATAACTTGCTTAGTAGAGTAGCATTTGGGTTGCTCTCCTGAAGAAGGAAACCTTTGAGAGTGTTGAAAGATGGTCAGGTGTAGTGAGAGTGAAGCTTGTGTGCATTTGGTGTGCATGCAGAAAGGAGGAAAATGGAAAATGTGGGAAAGGAGTAGCACAAGAGAGTGGAGTCACTTTCCTCCTTATCTCTGATGACGAGGCTGCTGATGCTGTCCAGTCGGCCAGTGTCCTTTAGGGTCTGGAGAGGAAAGGGGAAAGAAAAGTTTCACTCTCAGCCCATTCCTCACTCAATGTCAAGGAAGACATCCATTTGGGATGTGTTTTTCTTTAAGATTAGGGCATTGGGATGTATTTTACAAATGAAAGAAAGACATAAAGGGATTTGGAATTTGCCAATGTTACCGTCTTCCTTGAGACAAAGCCAGGATTAAAGTCTTGAAATAGGAACACCACTTCCAAGTTTGCTAGCAGGCACTGAAACTCCTCTGTGTAGCAACTTTTACACCCAGTCAGTGGATTGACCTTCTTAGATTGATCTACCAATAAAATATGTTAAGTTTAGGCAAAAGGAAAAATTATCTATCCAAATAGTTGAAAGTACAATATAGTTTATAAAATGTGTTAATGCCTACATATCTGGGAAAATGGTAATAAAGATTTTATTGCTATTTTTTTAAATTTATCTTTCAGTTTAAATTTAGATAAGAAACAAGGTTGCTTCACAAGTCAGTTCCAGGTCCCTCTCCCTTTCCCTCCCCTCCTCCCGTGCCCTCCCCCCAACCCCCCCATTATCCCCTCATTTCCCCAGGGAGGGTGAGGCCCTCCATGGGGGTGTCCATAGTCTGTCATTTCATATAAGGCAGGGCCTAGACCCTTCCCCAAGAGTTCAGGGTGAGAGTGCACCTCACATTGTTGGATGGGAGTCCAAAGTCCATGTGTATACTCGGGATGGGTACTGATCTGCTGCCCAAGGCTCAATAGATTACCTAGGCCTCCTCACTGACACTCACATTCAGGGGGTCTTGATCAGTCCCATGCTGGATTCCCAGGCTGATGCCTGGGATTCAAGAGTATTGTTATTGTTTTTAATTTGAAAGTACAAACCTGTACTAAGACCTGTAGAGTTGCTCTTGGATCCACAAGACTCTACTTGTTTTGGGGAGAGGATGCTTAATTAGTGTTCACATTGTTTTCTGTACTGGCTTTAGGACAGTGTTGATATTATGATGCTTAAGTCACCTAAAAATCATACTACACATTAAACCCTCATTTAAAAACAATAAACAAAAATAGGCTTTACAAATTTCTTCCAGAAATTACTTTCCTTTAATTACTCTTTTATCATTCTCCAAACTAGCCAATGTGATTCCTTCTTAGCTTATATTTACTCTTTACATATTCAGAGCGTTCCTGGTAAGAACTGAAATTATAACATCTAGAAACAAAGACATGGAAGCAGTTCCATCCAGATCTTCTTAAGTCTCCACCTCTATTCTGTGAATGCATCAATGATTCTGCCTTGGGACATTTGTTATTTGCAGTCCTCTCTGTTTCTTTTCACTATTCCTTAGTGCTTCAAACAACTTCTCTCTCACCTAACTACCAACCTCTTTACTCTGCTTCATCGGTCTCGTGTCCAGCTACAATAAGTTTCAAAAACAGAGAATTTAAGGTTTTATTTTTTCCCTCTAATCACAAAGCCTAGATTATATCTGATACATATTATAGAATTTTTTATTCAAATAGAAACAAGCTTGCTTCACATGTCAATCCCAGCTCCCTCTCCTTCCCCTACTTCCCCCCCCCCCAACACTCCCAGATCCCCACCCCATATTATACAAAGAATAAAAACCACTTGGATGTAAGAAGACAAGTTTTGATGGAAAATAAGGAAGTTCCTAACAGTTGTAGCTCTCTGAAAAGTGTTTGTCCTTCTGTTCATGTTTCTACAAATTGAGTGACTGCTTTGGGGATAGATAATTATAGATAAAGCTGAAGGAAGTATCTGTTCAAATGTTATTACATGACCTCTCACACCAGTTCTTGAAAGATATGATTCTTTACTGGCTCAAAAACTAACCAAATCTGACCTGTCTCTTCTTTTTTGTAAATACTTCTATTGAAGCACCGACATGACCATTCACTTACATATTAAGCCTATGCTGTTGCATCATTTGGAGTGAATTAAGAGGTTGTTCCCATTCCGATGCCTCCAGGGAATTTTCATACCCTGAATTTTTTTTTTGAGCCAACCTTTCTGTACTCCCAGTTCTTTCATTATAAAATGGTTATGATTGCTTCATGAGTTTGCTGTTAGGGATTAACTAGCTTACACACCTAAAGATCTCTGAAGTCTGTCATAGCATACTTAGAACTAGTTAAGTGACATTTACAACAATGATTTTAATTTTATTGTAGCTGACCCTAGGAGAGGCACTCAGAAGAAAGGAATTGGTAAGAAACTTCATGTAATGTCACCCAAGTGCTTCATTAAACAGCAGTCTCATTTTATTGACTATTGGCTTTTCTTCTCTTTTGAGTGGTCCTTAGAAAATACTGGAAAGTAGCATTTTTACTTTTGCTTTCAATGAATGCCTTAATGTGTGAACGCAGAGCTTTACACTGGTGTTTGTGTAAGAGCTGTTGTTTCTCCTTGTGTTTTTGTACAGTTCCTGGTTTTGGTTCTACTATTCAGAAGAAATAATCTCTTCTTTCCTACCTGCATAGCTTTCCTTGGCTTCCCTCTCAATAATCCTCCCAGCACAATCTCCCCAGGCCCTTTTTCTGTCTTAACTATCTCAGTTGCAATACTATGGGACAAACTCAAAGTTTTCTTTCAAGTTCAGTATTGTCAGAACTTACTACATGGCATATTGGTCTTTCACATATGCAGCACCTATAGACAAGTTGTAAGATATTGTTGTTTGCTATTTATATTTCCTGACAGAGTTATTTACTTTTCCCACCTCAATCTGGTCTTTTCAAGTAGATTAAAAACTGTGCTTGTATAAACTTTTAAGTGGCTTAAACTTCTTAGGTGAAAACTTGTATCTATAGTTCAAATTACATATATTTTTGAAGTTGGTATTTGCTTTAAAAATAGATTTGGTGCTTGGTAAAACCACTGACAGACAACTTTAACTCTCATAAAAGAGTCTTTGAAAATAGCTTAGAAAAGGATCAGGGAGATGGCTCAGTGATTAAGAGCATGTGCTGTTCTTGCAGAGCATCTGAGTGCATTTCCAGAACCCATGCTGGGTGACTCACAACCACCTGTAAATCAGTTCCAGGGGATCTGGCGCCCTCTTCTGGCATTCATGTTTGCCTACACTCATGTGCATATTCTTTTACCCCCTTAAACACATGCATAATTAAAAATAAAATTAGTCTTTAAAAAAGGGAAAATAGATTAGAAAACATTCCTTATTATGTTCAACCATATTTATCAGACATATGTAACCAATAACAGCTATGGGAATGCCCTTCCCAAATCATAAACGTTTAAAACATTGTGAAGTTGTTTTTTTTTTTTCTTGCAGGTTTTGTTTGTTTGTAGTTTGATTGTATGGTTCTTGACCATAAACATTTTAGATGACAATGTCATATAGCAACATAAAAGGATGTCATGTAGCAATGTCAAATGTCAATATTCCAAAGATCCAAAGCCCAAATAAGGGCTTTCAAGAATAGAATGATATACATGCTAAAAGTAGGCAAAAGAGTAATTACACAAAAAGAAGCCTTAGGTTTGGAATTGGTGGTGTAGTATTTCTCTACACTAAGTATATTTTAAGATTTGGGCTCTTAGTGTCATGTACAGCTGCTGCCACTATTTTCAAATCTGAAGCTTTGTACTTAATAAAAATTTCGATCCACAGCCTGTAGTAAGTAATGACAGCCTTGTAAATATTTACATATAATGATCTATTATTTTCACACATTTCATAGGAATTTACTATTACTTACTGATCTTGGACAGTGTACAAAGCAAAGGCAAATGTCTAGGGGAGATGCTAGGAAAGTTCTGAAGACTGTCTCACTTGTCATTTATTCTGAGCTGAGTATTTCCAGGACTGGGGATATGGTTCAGTGACATACTGTTATTACCCAGCATCTACAGTGCCCTAGGTTGGATTTCCAAAATTACCCTCTTCTCATTTTGTTCTTTCATGATATATTTTGTTCTATATTTAAGTGGACAGTTTTCTTAGTGTTCCAAAATTTATAGCTTTTTTATTTTTTAAGTGCTACAATACAATAGGAATCTAAAAGATGAATCAAATTGTCCTATTGCTCAAACACTCCATGAGATGTTATACTTTCATTTTGTGTACTTGGAGTTGAGTACAGGATGACTGTGGCATTTATAATTTAGACCTAGTTAGATTGGCAGGATTTTCTCTTTAAATTTTTCAGGTAAAAGAAACATTCCAAACTTTTATAACCAGTTATTGTTCCCTTACCATTTCCTTTCCCCTTAAAAATGTGCACATTTGGTACCAATTTGTCATTTCATTTTCTGTGTTGTTAAAAGGTGAAATTTACATTTTAATAAACCCAAACCTCTTGAATTTGAAGGTGCTTGGAGTTGAATCCTAGCATTTTCCCCAAATCAACTTCTGGTTTTCATCAGGAAACATCTGTAGTGGTCAGGGGTACAAATGGCAATTTACAAGCTAGATACTGTCTCAGTGCTCTCCATCTTGGTGCCTTCAAGGTGTATCTACAGAGAATCATGGCACCTTGGTTTCAGACACTGTTACCAAGGGTCTTATGTTCTAGTTCTTGCCTAGTTTCCCAGTGTCTCTGTAAGGAGGTATGATGGCTATGACACATATTAAGTTCCATGACAACTTTCCATCACTTAGTTTAAGTCTCTGTAATTATTTTTTCTCGCCTGGACTTAAAACTCAGACACCTCAGTGTGAGTCTTTATTGTAAAATGATAAAACAAAAGTCAGACGATACCCAGAGGAGATAGGGTGGTGGTCAGTAAATACAAATTTTAGGGACTCTGTCCCTTGGTTTGGGTATTTTACAACAATGGTACTATTTATGATTTTATTTTATTTTAGCCATGCCCTTTGGGTTCCCGAGATTTTCGAGAAAAACAGTGTGCAGACTTTGACAATATGCCTTTCCGGGGAAAGCATTATAACTGGAAACCCTATACTGGAGGTAACGTATGACCCAGCAGAGCACTCCTGCTTGAGAGCTTTGCAAATCTAAGAGTATGTAAATATAAACATGCATACCTTCATGGACATGTTAGTTAGAATTAGTGTTTGCTCGTCAAAGCAAGAAAATGCTTATGTTATTTTATGTCTCATATTTTGCTTCCCTGTGATAGTTTATATGCAACAGTTTACAAATTATTAGAATTTTTATTTTAAAACCTAATTCTCGTTAGCAAGTTTAAAAAATTCCTAGAAAGTATGTAGTCACAAAAAACTATGAGGTCTGCCTGAGATTTTACTGGGATAAGTTATAATCATTGGATATTTGTGATTATCCCCTGAAAAATATGCCGACATAAATAAACTCAATGCATTATAAGGAGAAAAAGAAACCTGTTTATTTTTTCATTAGTCAAAGGCTAATAATGATCTTTCTAAAGATGTACTGTTTGATTTTCCTTTAAGAAGTTACTGTGTGTGCACACATGAGCACAGGATTCCCCAGGACTCTTGTGTAGATGTCAAAGGAGTCAGTTTAGTCCTTCTGCCTTTTCAGGTCTAGGGACTGAACTCAGGTCCAAAGGCTTGACCAAGCCAGCATCTGTACCCATTAAGCTAACTTACTCCCCATATCTTAAGTTTTGTTCCGGCTTAGGTTTTTGTTGTTTTGTTTTATTTTTGAGACAGATTTTTGATATGTCGTGAAGGCTTGCCTCAAACTTATTCTCCTATTGAAGTAAGCTTCCTGCCATGCTTAACTAGTTTTTCCTTATCTGAAAGCATTTTGCTGCTTAATTTGGACATGTATCAAAGACTTATTTGTCATTAAGCAGATGAGGTTTTTACTTTCAAATTATAAACTGCATTTTGTTGTGTGGAAATTTTAATGTATTATTAAAAGCATTGATTTTTAAAATCTTGCTTTAAAATTATACAAGAAGAGTACTTTTAAAAAGTTTTTTGAGCATAACAGCTATGTAGTGACCACCAATATTTTATGCTTATCATTTTATTATACACATGTATGCTCCCCTCTCTAGCCACTCATTGATCATGTTGGTTTTGATGCGGTTTAAATTAACCTGTAGCTGTTTTCTTCTGAATGCTTTGGCATGTGTGCCATTGGCCATCTTTCAGCTGTTTGCTCACTTTTCTTTTGCCGTAAGAATAAGCATGGGATGCACATATCTTAGCTGTGTTCTCTCTGAATTTTGCCATATATCCATGAAGCCTGAGTGAGATACAGAATGGCCCCATTAGCTCCAAAATTACCCTAGTCCTTACTGGCTCATATCTATAACTGTTTTTCATAGACTAACAGACTTAAGCAACAGACATTGACTGCTCTCAGTTTTGGAAGTTGGAAACCAAAGATCAGGGTGGCTACAGGGTTGAACTCTAGGAATGGCACCTTTTCTGAGTTGCAGACTACTACCATCTTATCATTGTACCTACCATGACTCAAGAGAGAAAAGCTCCTGGAAACTAATCCAATTCATAAGTGCCTAATTGTCATGGCCCAAATGCTCCCCAGAGGCTCCCTCTTCAAATAGTACAATATTGGGCTTGAGCTTTGAACAATAGACATTTGGAGAAGATATAAATGATTAGACCCCAAACAGTCTTTATAGTTCTTCACACCCATAGTCAACTCTTCAAGAGGTAACCATTGCTCGTCTTTCTTGCATAGTTTAGTTATGCCTGCTCAAGAACTTCATATAATCTTGCCCATTACTGTTTCCTTTTAGCAATTGCTTTTATATTTTTTCCATGTTGTCGTATGCAGTAGTGATTTAATCTTTTTTTATTGATGAATGGTATTCTTCTGTAGTAATTACTTTGTTTTGATTTCTGCTGTATATGGATACCTGGGTTGGTTTTAGTTTTCATTTGTTATACATGAGTAACCTGGTGTGAATGCTTTGTTCATATCTTTTATGAGCATGTTTCCCTTTCTCTTGAGTGAATGAGGGGTGAAATTCTATGCAATAGCACAAGTGAGAGTTGAGCTTTAAAAGAAATTCCTGATGTTTTACAAAAGTGATTGTACCATGTTACGCTCCCACCACCAGCATCTGAGAATGCTGTTTACTACAACATACCAAGCAGTATTTGGTGTTTCCCTGGAGGGTTAGCATTCTTTCATGTATCTGGCCAGTTGTATATTGTTGTTGTTTATATATCTTTCCCTCAAAACTGTTTTCCTTTTTAAATAAATTTTTAATTTTATTAATTTTTAATTGACATCTACTTATACTTAGGTGGTGCAGTATGGCCATTTGAGGAATTTGTTGATTATATCAGGGTGACTGGCAGCTCACACTATTATGTGTTGGGGCCTTCAAACTCTTTTCTAATTACTTTGTATAGCAAATTGTCATAGACTATAGTTGTCTTACATAGAATGGGAAAACCAATTCCTCCTATTTAGCCAAATTTTGGCATCTGTTATCCAGCTTTTCTCCATTTCCCTTGTCTCTTTACTTTTGTCTTATAGTAACTATTGTTCATTCAGCATGATCAACTTTCTTCTCTTTCACAGATGGATGAGGACATGTGTCTTCTTCCTCTGTCTACCTGTCTTACTTTACCCAATATAATGTTTTCTAGTTCCATCACTGTTGTTACAAAGAATGGCTGAAGAATATTCCATAAAGTTTACATAGCACACTAAGAACTCCCGTCATCCACTGGCAGGCATCACTTGTTTCATTTGCTGGGAGTAGAGAGTGGAGCTGCCATCAGCATGTATGCCGGTGTGTCCTTGATGCAAGGATCTCACTTCCTTTGGACAGATACAATATTAACATCGTTGCTTTTCTATCATGGCTCTTCTTGTTGTCTGAGACACTTCCATTCTGTTTTTCATAGTTGCTATGCTCATTTGCAGCCCTCACCACTGTGCCTAAGAGTTCTTTTCTCTACAGCCTATTAGCATTTGCTACCTCTTGCCTTTTTAAAGATATCTGCTCCAACTGAGATGCGATAGTATCTGTGTGAAGGTGGGAAATACCTAGCCTTTTGCCCATTTTAAAATCAGATTATTTGGCCATTTGTTTTGTTTTGTTTGAAAAAAGGGTCTTACTTTGTAACCCAGGCTGACCACAAACCCATGATCCTCCTAACTCACCCTCAAAAGTACTGGGAATACTACTGCTTGCTATCATGCCTACCTTGTTATTATTATATTTATTGCCACAAGGTCTTTTTTGTAGCCTACAGGCCTACATCATATAATTTAAACACTTCTCTCTGTCTCTGATTCTGTCTCTGTCTCTGTCTGTGTGTGTGTGTGTGTGTGTGTGTGTGTGTGTGTGTGTGTGTGTGTGTGTACAGGAAATAGAAAATAACAGAGAACTATGATTGCATTTTCTTTTTTTCCATTTTTAATTTAAATTAGAAGCATGCTTGTTTTGCATGTCAATCCCAGTTCCCTCTCACTCCCCTCCTCCCCTGACCTCAACTGACCCCATCCCCTTTCTGCTTCCCAGGGAGGGTAAGACCTTTCATGGGGGATCATCAAGGTTTGTCACATCATTTGGAGAAGGACCTAGACTCTCCCCCATGTGTCTAGGCTGAGAGAGTATCCCTCTATGTCGAGTGGGTTCCTAAAGTCCATTTGTGTACTAGGGAGAAATACTGATCTACTACCAGAGACCCCATAGTTTAACCACACCTCCAAATTGATATCCTTGTTCTGGGGGTCTGGTTCACTCCTATACTGGTTTCCCAGCTATCAGTCTGGGTCCTTGTTCAGATTGTTCAGATCAGCTGTTTCTGTGGGTTTTTCCAGCCTGGTCTTGATCCCTTTGCTCAACACTCCTCCCTCTCTGCAACTGAGTTCCAGAGTTCAGCTCAGTGTTTAGCTGTAAATGCTTGCTTCTGCTGTCATCAGCTACTGGCTGAAGGCTCTAGAATGGTATATAAGGTAGTCATTTCATTATCACAGAAGGGCATTTAAGGTAGCCTCTCCACTATTGCTTAAATTGTTAGTTGGGCTCAACTTTGTAGATCTCTGGTCATTTCCCTAGTGTCATATTTCTTTTTAAGCCTATAATGGCTCTATTATAGTATCTCTTTTCTTACTCTCCTCTATTCTTCTCCTGACTTGATCTTCCTGCTCTCTCATGTCCTCCTCTCCATTCCTTTTCTGCCCTTCTCTTTCTCCTAACTCCCTCTTCCCTCTTCCCATACTCACAATTAGCTCAGGAGATCTTGTTCCTTTCCTCTTCTCAAGGAGACCATGTATGTCTCTCTTAGGGTCCTCCTTGTTTCCTAGCTTTTCTGGCAGTGTGGATTGTAGGTTGGTAATCCATTGCTATATGTCTAAAATCCGTATATGAGTGAGTACATGCCATGTTTGTCTTTTTGTGACTGGGTTACCTCATTCAGTATGGTTTCTTCTAGTTTCATCCATTTGCCAGTGAATTTCAAGATTCCATTGTATTTTTCTGCTGAGTAGTACTCCATTGTGTAAATGTACCATATTTTCTCCATCCATTCTTCAGTTGAGGGGCATCTAGGTTGCTTCAAGGTTCTGGCATTACAAATAATGCTGCTATGAACATGGTTGAACAGATGTCCTTGTTGTATGACTGTGCATCTTTTGGGTATATGCCTAAGAGCAGAATTGCTGTGTCTTGTGGTAGACTGATATCCATTTTCTTTTTTTTCTTTTTTTTTTTTTTTTTTGGTTTTTACGAGACAGGATTTCTCTGTATTGTTTTGGAGGCTGTCAGTCCAGCCTGGCCTCGAACTCTCAGAGATCCGCCTGCCTCTGCCTCCCGAGTGCTGGGATTAAAGGCGTGTGCCACCACCGCCCGGCCTGATACCCATTTTCATAAGGAACCACCATACTGATTTCTAAAGTGACTATACAAGTTTGCACACCCATCAGCAGTGGAGGGGTGTTCCACTTTCTCCACATCCTCTCCAGCATAAACTGTCATTGGTGTTTTTGATTTTAGCCATTCTTACAGGAGTAAGATGATTTGCATCTCCCTAATGGCTAAAGGTGTGGAGCACTTTCTTAAGTGTCTATTAGCCATTTTAGATTCCCCTATTGAGAATTCTCTATTTGGTTCTGTACCCCACTTTTTAATTGGATTATTTGGTGTTTTGGTGACTAGCTTCTTGAGTTCTTTGTATATTTTGGAAATCAACCCTCTGTTAGATGTGGGGTTGTTAAAGATCTTTTCCCATTCTGTGGGCTGCCTTTTTGTTCTTTTGACTATGTCATTTGCCTTACAGAAGCTTCTCAGTTTCAGTAGGTCCCATTTATTAATTTTTTATCTCAATGTCTGTGCTACTGCTGTTATGTTCAGGAAACAGTCTCCTGTACCAATTCGTTCGAGGGTACCTCCTACTTTCTCTTCTAAGAGGTTCAGTATGGGTGGATTTATGTTGAGGTCTTTGATCCATTTAGACTTAGGTTTTGTGCATGGCGATAGATATGAATCTATGATCTTCAGTCTTCTACATGCCAGCATCCAGTTATGTCAGCACCATTTGTTGAAGATGCTTTCTTTTTTCCATTGTATAATTTTAGCTTCTTTGTCAAAACTCAGGTGTTATTAGGTGTGTGCATCCATATCAGGGCTTTCAATTGAATTCAATTGGTCTGTCTGTCTATTTTTGTGCCAATACCAAGCTGTTTTCAGGACTATCTCTCTATAATAGAGCTTGAAGTCAGGGATGGTGATACCTCTGGACGTTCCTTTATTGTACAGCGTTGTTTTGGCTATCCTAGGTCTTTTGTTTTTCCATATAAATTTGAAGTGTTCTTTCAAGGACTGTGAAGAATTGTGCTGAGATTTTTATGGGGATTGCATTGATTGTGTAGATTGCTTTTGGCAAGATTGCCATTTTTACAACATTGACCCTACCTATCCAAGAGCATGGGAGATTTTTCCATTTTCTGGTATCTTCTTTAATGTATTTCTTTAACGACTCAAAGTTCTTGTGATACAGGTCTTTTGCTAGTTTGGTTAGTATCACCCCAAGGTATATTATGTTGTTTGCGAAAGTTGTAAAGGATGATGTTTCTCTGATTTCTTTCTCAGCCCTTTTATCTTCTGTATATAGTAGGGCCACTGAATTTTTTTAGTTAACCTTGTATCCTGCCACTTTGCTGAAGGTGTTTATCAGCTGTAGGAGTTTCCTGGTAGAGTTTTTCGGGTCACTTATGTAAACTATCATATCATCTGCAAATAGTAAGTTTGACTTCTTTTCCAATTTGTATTCCCTTGATCTCCTTTTGTTTTCTTATTGCTCTAGCTAGAACTTCAAGTACAATATTGAAGAGGTATGGAGAGAGTGGACATCCTTGTCTTGTTCCTGATTTTAGAGGAATCACCTTGAGTTTCTCTCCATTTAGTTTGATCTTGGCTGTTGGTTTGCTGTATATTGCTTTTATTATGTTTAGGTATGTTCCTGTTATCCCTGATCTCTCCAAGACCTATCATGAAGGGCTGTTGGATTTTGTCCAAGGCTTTTTAAGCATCCAGTGAGATGATCATATGATTTTTGTTTCTCAGTTGGTGAATTACATTGATGGATTTTTGTATGTTGAACCATCCCTGCATCCCTGGAATGAAGCCTGCTTGATCATGGTGGATGAGTTTTCTGATGTGTTCTTGAATTTGATTTGCCAGTATTTTGTTGAGTATTTTTGCATGAATGTTCATGAGAGATATTGATCTGTAATTCTCTTTCTTAGTTGTGTCTTTGTATGGCTTGGGTACCAAGGTTATTGAAGCCTCATAAAAAGAGTTTGGCAAAGACCCTTCTGCTTCTATTGTGTGGAATACATAGAGAATGGACTCCCTAATCCATTTGTGCACTAGGGATAAATACTGTTTCCACTGTTAGAGGCCTCATAGACTACCCAGGCCTCCCAACTGACACCCACATTCAGGGAGGCTGGTTGAGTCTAATGCTGTTTCCCCAGCTGTCTGACTGGGATCCGTGAGCTCCCACTTGCTCAGGTGAGCTGTTTCTTGTCCCCTTTGTTTATCACTCCTCCCTCTCTACAACTGAACTCCAGGAGTTCAGCTCAGTTCATTTTCATTCAAAGGTCAGTTTTGATAAGGATTTGGAGGATTAGTTTCTCAGTTTTAAAAAACGTTTTAATTTTATACAGACCCAATTGTTTATTTTGGAATCTATTGCTTATGTTATAGGTGTCATTTCCAAAAATCCATTGCCAAAACCAATGTCATGGAATGTTATCCTTGTTCTCTTCTGGTTGTTTTATAGCTTTGGCTCTCCTGTATAAGTCTTTAATCCATTTTGGGCAATGTTGTGTGTGGTGTCTGATAAGGATATGATTTCATTTTTTTTAACATGTGAATTTCTGATTTTCTTACCACTACTTATTTAAGAGATTATCCTTATGCATTCTTGGCACATTTGTTGAAGATCATTTGCTTTCTCTGCATGGGTTTATTTCACAGACTTCTGTTATGTTTCATCATTACATTGCATGTTTTAGAAATCACCACACACCTCTTATTTCTTCCTTTCTGAAATTCTATGTGAAATCAGAAGAGCGATTCTCCCAGCTGAATTCTTGCTCAAGATTTCTATGGCTATTCAGTATCTTTTGTGAGGCTCTAATAATTCTGGGAACACTTTTCTTTTGTTTTTCACTTATTATTTCTAACAGGATTTTGTGCAGAGTCTTTAGGATTCCGTAACCACAGTGAGGACTACCAGCTTTTCTGCTTTGCAGTTAGGATGTCCTTTATATCCGTTTCCTTCCTGACTAATACTTCTAGTACTGTGTTCACTTGAAGTGATAAGAATGGGCACCTCTTTTCTTCCATAGGTTAGAGGGAAGGCCTTCAGCCTCTCTCATTGTGTAGTATGTTAGCTATGGGTTGATCATGATGGCCTTTGATGTGTTAGAATATTTTCCTTCTAATTCTAATTCATTGACAATTTTCATAATGAAAAGTTGGTTGCATTTTGTCATTTTTTTCTGTATCTATTTAGATGATCATTTGAGGTTTTTGTCCTATTATTTTTTAATAGTAATGTGGTAGATTTATTGAGCTGTATATCTTGGACCATACTTTTATTCCTGGCATAAGTCCTACTTAATCATGGTAGCCAGAAAAAAGATGCTAAGTGCTATTCTGATCTTATATTTGTTAATACTTTTTGAATTCTAACCTATTTTGGACTCTAAAGAATTTTTCCATATACTTCAGGAAAAGATACCCTTTAATATAGTTGGATGGAGTGTATTGTGTCTATTTTGTCTACAATAAACTAAACTCCAAAATTTCTGCATTGTTTCTCTGTCTAACTGACTTACTCATTGTTGAAAGTGGAATATCAAAATGCCTTTTTATTGTCTCAATGTGTATTTCTCATCTCAGATTTCTTGGTATTTGTTTTATGTGTATTGGTGCTCCAATGGTAACTGTATGTGTATTTGCAGATGTAAATTGCAATTGCTTCATTAGCTATTGCATTATTTTATAATCTCCTCCTTTGTCACTTCACTTTTTTCACTGAGTGTTCTTTGTTTTTTGATACAGTTCCTGCTGCTGTTTTTAATTTCTACTTGCATGGAAGTTTTCCATGCTTTCACTTACAGTTTATGTATTTCTAAATCTGAAGTGGCTACATGTAGGCAGTATATAGACTTGAGTCTTTTTAAATTTTTCCTAAAACCATTCAGCCTTCCCTGCATCTTTTAAAGAAGTTAATCTGTCTTTAAATTTAAAATAAATGTTTGTGACAAAAACTTTCTATCACCATTTGTCACTTATTTTGACTATTTTATAGATTTTAGTTTTTGCTTTGTAGGTTTCCACAAATATTACATGAACTATTTTATTAGTAGTAACATATTCTAAGTTGACAATAATCTAATTTGATCACATAGAAAATGTATGTACTTTAACTCCCTTCACTTCTGTTTCTAATGCCACATTTTACATTTACACAATTTACGTGTGTTTGTGTGCTTTAAGTTTTTTTGTTGCTGTGACAAAATATCCAATAAGAACAATGTAAGGAAAGGATTTATTTTGGCTCTCAGTTTGAGGAAAGTATGGTGGCTGGATCGTGTGGCAACTGGCCACATTCTGTCCTTAGGAAGTAGAGAGATGTGTTAGTCATTGTTCTGTTGCTGTCAAGAGACACTATGACCAAAGCAAACTCTTATAAAAGAAAGCGTCTAAATAGGGGCTTGCTCACAGTTGCAGAGGGTTAGTCCATTATCATCATGGTGGGGAGCACGCAGACAGACAGGTGCTGGATCAGTAACTGAGAGCTACATCCTGAACCACAGGCATAAAAAGGTAGAGAGACACTGGGCCTGATGTGGCCTTTTGAAACCTCAAAGCCCACCTGCAGTGACACACTTCCTCAACAAGGCTGCATCTCCAAAGATTTACACTTACTGGTGACCAAGCATTCAAATATGTGAACCTACGGGGCCATTCTTATTAAAACCACCACAAGAGAGATGAACATTGATGTTCAGCTGGCTTTCTCCTTTTTCTTCTTCCTGACATATCAGCTCACTTGATGATGTTGTCCATATTCAGTCTGAGTCTACCCTGCTCAGTTAAACTTTCTTAGAAACACCTTCATTGACAACCCAAGAGACATACTTCTATGATGATTATAACCCAGCAAAGTAAACAATGGAGATTAACCACCACAGTATCTATTAACAAATAACAGCTATAGATGTTTGTAAATATTTTTGCCTGATAGCCACTATGGCAGAATTATGGGTGGTTACATGCTTCATAGTGGTATACTATTATTCTGAACTCAATAGTATACTTAAGCTTTACCTGTGATTTTGTACTTTGATGTTACTGATCAGGATCGCTTTATTTCATTTTGAAAAACTCCCTTTGGCATTTTTTTCTGGATTGTCTTGTGATTATGAAGTCCCTCAGTTCTTACACATCCTTTAAAGTCTTCATTATGCTTACATTTCTGAAGAAGAGATTTATCAGATAAAATATAGATGGCTAGCTGTGTTTTCCTTTTCATCTTGTGGTGCAGGCTTAAAGTCCAACCAGAAAATAGTTTCCTTACTCTCACAATATTCATATTGTATCAGCAAGCATATATTACTAGGACAGTCATTATTGTAGTTTTCAGGGTTCATACTTAGGAAAGACTTTTATTTTTGTTTTTCTTTCCTGGTAGCATGCATAACACTTTCTAACATGAAAGCAGGTCAATAGAAATGAAGCCTCCAGGTCAGTACTAGCTTGATTTCTCCCTGCCCTATGGTGTTTTCATCTATAGAATATTGCCGTAAAATTATATAGGGTAAATTATAAAGAGCAATAGCAATAGCCCATAATGCTTTCTGGAGGGTCTATGGGACCCCATTGACCAACAACTAAAAAGTAGCACATATCTAGATCTGGGCTTTTGTCTGAAGGAGACACTGTCTTCTCATTATAGTATAACTTCTTTAAATTTATTGTATATATGAATATGTCCGTGTTTTAGGAAGGTTTTCAGTAGAGTGCTGCTGTATGACATTTTGAAAGGTAATTGATGTTAGTAATCTCTCTCCATGCTCATTCTTCCACCCTGCCCTTCATCTCCCTCCCAATTCAACCCTTCCTGTTCTACCTGCATTCTATCCCTCGATGAGTTTATTATAGGCAACAAATAATTAGATCTTGTATTTTGATCCATTGTGCTACTCTTCATATTTCAATTGGAGAATTATTATTATTATTATTATTATTGGTAGCAATTCCTGTAATTTTGTTGACTTTTTTCTAAATTTGATTATTGTTTGTTCTTTTTTTTTTTGTAGTTCCCTATATGTGTTGGGGGGTTGCTGCTTTGCTTGGTGTTGCATGATTGACGTCCTCCTAGTTCTCTTTTGTTACTATTTCTCTCATGAAATTTATTCTTTACTCATGATTACAGCAATCTTTCTTCCTCCTCTGAGCATCATGTTTCTTTGAGTATTTTCTGCAGAGCTGACTTGTTGATAAATTGCTTAATTTTTTGCTTATCTTGAAATACCTTCAATTCATAGTTGATTTTAGAACAACTTGCTAGAATTCATAATCTTGATTGAAGATTAATATGATAGCTTGAAATTTCTTTGGCTTCTAGGGTTTCTGCTAAGACCTCTGATATTGTTTATTTTGGATGTTTGTGCTTTTGCAATTGAGTTGGTATATTTTTCCTTACACTTTTTGATAGTTTGTTTAATGGTTTTATCATCTTGACGATAATGTGTTGTATGTAGCAAGAATCTTCCTTGGCCATGCATATCTATTGTTCCAAGTGACTCTTAATTTTGAATGTTCATTTCTTTCCACAAATCTGTGGAAATTTTAGATATAACTTTATTGACTAGGTTTTTTGTGACTTAAGCTTTTATCTTGACTCTTTGACCATATACATTCTTGGCTTGATCCCTTCATCTTGTGCCACAGTTTTCAGATGCAATAGTCATACTGTTTTTTATTTCTTTCTTGCTGTTGGGGTTTTGCATGGTCTCATCCTTGCCTTCCATCCCTGATAGTCTTTCTTCTCTTGAGATAGTCTATTGATGATGCTTTCCACTGGGTTATTTGGTTGGTGATGTTTCATTTCTAAAGTTTGTTTGGCTTTTTTTCGTGATCTCAGTTAACTTCCTGTGTTTCTCAACCATGTTACGATTTCCATTCTACACTGCTAACATTCTTATCTTATATCCTGAATTGACTTTCTTTACTCATCTGTTTGCATGTTTTCTTGAAGTCATTTATTACTTTTAGAAGTAGTTTTACTTTTTATCAACATTTCTATATTTCAGTAAATTTAGATTTAGTAATTAAGAGTTTGTGATCTCTTAGAGATGTCATCTAACCTTGCCCGCTCGTGTTTCTTCTGTTCCTGTGTTGTAATTTGCCTATCTGATATCTCTGGGTTTATTTGGTTATTATTTTCGTGAATAATCCCCAATATGACTAATAGAGAAGAAAACCAGCCACTTTGGGTTGAGGCTTCTGGTTCTGCTTCTCTAACTTCTGATAGGGTGATTTGCTATTCTACTCCCACCCCTAAGCCCACATTGTCATCTGTTTTCCCAGTTATTCCATCTTGGAGACAGAGATTATCTATTCTTTTTTTCCTGACTCTTCCCATTGACTGCTTCTATTCCATCATCTTCAGGGGCCAATCATACTACAGAGAGCATTTTGTCAGCCTCTAAAAAACCAGAAGCATTTAAATTGAATAGAATCTATGTTTTCATCTTGACTTAAAAAAAATCTGACAACATTGGGACAAACTTATCCTAACAGTGATCTCGTTAGTGGAATGTGCCCTAATTTATTATTGATCCCAGCATGCACTTTGCCTTCTTCTTTTTCCTACCTTCACCCTTTGGAACCCTTGCTTCTAAGAACTTATTGAAACCCAGGCATGTAATTCTAATTATCTGCTTTATTTTCATAGTTAGGAGCAATGGTCTTTACTTCAAAGAGAAATTTTGTCAGCCTAGCTAGAATAAAACCAGTGTTTTAAACCTTTGGAAATAAAGCTATAAAGAAAATATTTTAACTCCTAACCTTAATCAGTAATCACTTATTTATATAGTTTTTACATGTGCTAGTTCCATTCCAGTAAGACTGCATTTGTATCTGCTTTTTTCAATATATTACAAAATCATAATACAATGATTTTGTTTATTTTTTCAAATTAACTAAAAAAATTAACATGTCTGGGCCATCAAGATAGCTCAGTTGCCAGATGACCTGAGTTCGATCCCTGGGACGCACATGGTAAAAAGAGAGAAATGACTCTCATGAGTTGTCCTTTGACCTAAACACACACACTGTGGCATGTGTGCACCCCCCCACACATTTCTAAGACATTGAAATGTCATTAATATATTTTTCATAAAGAATACTATATATTGTTTTAGTTACTAAGATATAATATTGTATTTCACATTGTCTTATTTTATTAGCTGATCTCATATCTCTATTCTCCAGCCCCTTTGAGTATGATGTTTTATCTTGGTTTTTTGTTTTTTGAGTATGATGTTTTTAAGACATGTACAGATTTAGTTTAGTTTAGTTTTAATTGTGTATATCCCTGGTTGATTGACACAGCAGAGTTCTTGTATGGGATTTAGCAAAATATATAACAGAATTCTTATTTGTTCTACAAGTTACTGTTCATATTGCCTAAAACTTTATTTCCTTAGCTCATTTTTTAAAAATTCTTCCCCTTTCATACTTTAAAAAAATATTCAGTGACTTCCACTGCAATTCATTTGACCTAAGATCTATTGTAGTACTTAGTGGGTGCACTTGAAAGGCGCAAAGTGCAAGGCTGCTCAGCAGGAACTCCTTTATGTCGTGTATGCAATAAAATAAGCACTAAGTTGGTAAAAGCAATAGACGTCCATACACTAAGTGTACACTGTAGGACAGTGTATACATAACTGTAAATTTGATACCAATAACATCGAGTCACTCTTAGGAGAACCACTCCACTTTTTTCACTTATGTTTTATTTGTCTAGGTGGGGTAAAACCTTGTGCTTTAAACTGCCTGGCTGAAGGTTACAATTTCTACACTGAGCGGGCCCCTGCAGTCATAGATGGAACCCAGTGCAATGCTGACTCGCTGGATATCTGTATCAATGGAGAATGCAAGGTGGCGTGGATTTGACTTCTCTTTGTTGGGGTTTATAAGAACTATTTTCTCGAATAGTAGCTTGTGTTCGGTTCTGTGTTCAATTTTTTTAAAGCTACATTTTAGATAAATTCAATTAAAGTGAAGAACAACAATATAGAATACACACCACACAAACCACAATGACCCATTCATATTACAGAACCATGCAAAAGTTGATTTCTTCCGGAATTTTAATTATGTTTATAATAATTGCCATTTTTGGTCTTTAATTTACATTATCCTCCTGTTCTGTTTATAAACAAAAATAATAGAAAAAGAGGGGGAATTAGAGTTCAACTCTTCTTCATGTGGCTACCATATGCTCTTACTGGAAGACTTTATATATTTCACGGTATAATTTTTCTCCAAGTGTGAAATAGCTGTGTTCCACCTACTTTATCTCCTTTTGAAGCTCTATGGTGGTTTTCATTACACAGTCAGTCTTATTACGGCATTTACTTTTGCATTAGCCAGACAACTTGGAAAGGGAGGATCAAATCCATGGATCTTATCATAATAAGAAAAGCCACAAAACCACTGTTCTCATAACTTGTTTTGCTTGTTTTACTCTGAAGAGAAGCACATTACTAAGTGATGCAAACTGAGAAGGAAGAGATAAAACCAGTGTTTTGCTTAGCTTCATAATTTCCAAATTCCTTTTAGTAAGTTGACTTTAGATTCAATGATCCAGTTAATGTGTGTGCGCATGTTTTTGTATATATGTGTGTAAGTGTGTGCATGTGTGTGTAAAGAGAAAAAGAGAGATTTGCATTTACTTATATGTATTTGTATAGGTACTTTATCTTCTTAAAGTAAAATATATTTATAACAGTTTTTTAGATAACAAGATATAATTACAATTTTGTTTTAAAATTGTATTTAGTGTCAATGGCTAAATTACAAATTCAGGCATTATTTTTGTAATTAAACACAAAATTGCAACGTAAAATTTTAGCTTCTTAAATTGCATGCTTACATGTCCTTTTTGTTTATGCCATTTTGATTCCCAAACAAGAAACAAGTATTCATTTTTTTAAAAAACTTACTCAGGTATGAACTTCATAATTAGCACTTAGCACTAACAATTGCCTGAAAAAAGCCACTTTTAGGAAGGGCAGACACTTGGGCTCAGTTGGAACCTCTTTATTATATCCCTTCAGAGCATGAGCTCAGTGGGACCCTCTGTTATAGCCCTACAGAGGACTATTCCTAATTCTTTAATTTCTAGACTGGAGGGGTGAAAGAAAGAGCCCATTACCAATAAATTATAATATTTTAAAGGATTAGAAATCGGTATCTATCAATCAAAGAGAGATCTAGGTTAGAAATACTTATATATCTAGAGAATCAATTTTCTTTTTTTGTTTAGGTATTTAGAAATGTTAGCTGTACTTACTACAGAAAAACATTAAATGGGAAATATTTCCTATTTTGATTTCCTTTACTATAAATACAAGTAAATAGCTAAGTTGTATTTATGTGATTAGTTATGGTTCCAAGAGTTTCCCTTTTGACACACTGAATATTCTCTATTTTCAGCATGTAGGTTGTGATAATATTTTGGGATCTGATGCTCGGGAAGACAGGTGCCGAGTCTGTGGTGGGGATGGAAGCACCTGTGATGTCATTGAAGGATTCTTCAATGACTCATTGCCCAGAGGAGGTGAGTATGGTGAAAACTCTCCCTCTGGTGAACTGCAGTAGTAAAGATTCTTGCTTTTCTTCCCTACCTACTGAAAACTCCCTTTATGTAGGCCAGCAATATCTTTTCCCCAGACAGTGGTCCTTCCAGTTTTTTACATGTTAAATGCAACTTTGTGAAGATATTTTAAAGAATGTATTTTACCTTATTTAGCCTTTCTGTGAGGAGGACTTGTTGAGGTCTGAAAATAAGCCTTTGACCATGCTAGGTAAATGTTCTGCCACTGAGCTACAATTCCAGCCCTACATTTTTTAAAAATAGGCTCTCACTTAAAGGACATTATCTGGCTTTGAAGTTCCAAGCATAGGTGATCCTGCTCTCTCAGCCTCATTGGGTATACTACCACTTCCAACTTGCCATGTCTCTTTAAACTGTGATAACCCATAGAGCATTGGTATAATGAGAACATATTGAGAAAAGAAAGGTGGAGCAATACCACACATATTAAAGCTGTAAACTATCTTGAGGTGATTGTAGAAAAAAATTAGGCAGATCTCTGTGCGTTCGTGGCTAGCTTGGTCTACATAGTGGGTCATACTCTATCTCAAGTTCCCTCCTACCCCCTAATTAAACATTTTTCTCTTCATAGACACACTGGAAATTTGCTCTAATTTTACACTTAACAAAGCACAGAAGAAACGAAAGGATGAAAACCTTTGCTAGTATTAGACTGTTACTAAGCGCTCATTTTCTAGTTAGCCGCTTATCACCAGTGCTCTCCTGTATTCCAGGTTATATGGAAGTGGTGCAGATACCAAGAGGTTCCGTTCATATTGAAGTAAGAGAAGTTTCCACGTCAAAAAATTACATTGGTAAGTTATTTTGCAAATTAACGATGTGAAAGATCTAATACTGAAAGAAAGATGTTCCAAGACGCATCCATACACATACAGATACTAAGCAGAAAAATTAGAAGCTTGTAGCTTACACTTCACTGTGTTAGTTGTTTTGTTTTTAACTCAATATTATTGAATTATCGCTTACATCGAATAGACTATACAATGATAACTATATAGTTTGAATATTATTAATGATCATATAAGTGCAGCAACCAAAGTAGAAAACATTTCTATGATTTTAAGATTCATTTCCTTAGCAGTTGAATTCCCTTCAGTCATCTTTAGAGTTTAATTCCATTAGTTCCAACCTTGGTCTCAGGAAAACACTGATCTATTTTTAATTTAATTTTTATTTTTCATATATGTATGGTATGCATGTATTTATCTGCATGTTATAATAATACATAATAAATGTAATTTACAATATTAATATATTTTTTCAATTGTTGGTGGATATTTGAGACATATTTATAGTCTTTTACTGTTACAAATAAAGCTTCTGTGTATGTGCATGTGTGTATATGTGTGCACATGTATCTGTGTGCAGGCACACGTCATTATCTCAAAGATATAACTGCACTCCATATTCTTTACAGAATTATTCACAACAGCCTAAGACCTAAACCCAGGTCCTCTGCAAGAGCAGCACATGCTTTTCACTACTGAGCTATCTCCCTCTGTTTTATTTTTAAGGCTTGGGTCTCCACACCTGTGCTGGGATTTAACACCTTCTTGAGTCTTGGGGTACTGCACCACATTCACAGACCCATATATAACACACATATGGACATAATTAAAAATGAAAAAGAACAATATGGCTGCTCAAACAAGACCTGAAGGATGACAATATCTGTTGACATTCCAATGTAAATGGAAATCACCCAAAGCTTTACTCTTAGATTAAGAGCTACAAGCAATTAAAAGCTGCTAAGAGAGGGAGAATTCATCAATCCCATAGATAGGTACACTAATCTCAAGTTATCAGCCCTAAAATACATACATACAAGCAACACTATGCAGACTCAGGTTGTGTTTATATATTTATTTGTATATATATATATATATAAACAGTAATAAATAATAAAAAGTCATGAATTTGAAAAGGAGTGGGGGACATGGAGGAGTTGGAAGGAAGTGGGTGGAATTATGTACTTACATTTTAATTTTAAAATTGGAAAAACAGAAAGATAAAACAAGGAAATCCTGCTGTGACATTAACAAACTCAAAGGACATTTTGGAAAATGACGTCTACCATACACAGACATAGACAACACATGACATCATTTATATATATGTTCTAAAATCTCATAGAAACTTGTCTGATTACATCAATCTTGCAAGAGTAACAGATGGAAAGCTGTTGGCCACCAAGTATGAACTCAGTTATATGATAAATAAATCCTGGAGCTACCGCATACTATATATCTAATAAAAATGTATTGTTGTGTGGCACTATTCCTGGGGAGATTGAAGGCAAGAACCACCACGCCAGGCTGGATATCTTTCATAAACTGTCTAAGAAATATGTTAGCTTTTTTTTACCCTTTGTTTTTTTGGGGGACAGGATCTTGTTGTGTATCCCAGATTAATATGAACATTGCTGTGTAGCCTAAGCTGGATTGAATTTGTATCCTCCTACCTCGGGTAAAAATTTGCTTGAAATAGGAAAACTTGCAATTACTCTGGATAAAATCTTTCAGATATATGTTGTATGAATATTTTCTCCTACTATGTGTTTTACTTATTTTTTAAATAATATATTTAATTTTGATGAGATCTAATTTATTAAACTATTATTTGCATTCATGTCCTATGTTAGAATTGTGTGTTGTAAGGTTGTAAATATTCTCTTCAGTGTTCTTCAAGAAGTGGTTGTAGTATATTCTGCTATAGTCTGAACAAGAAACTATAGATTTAAGGGACTACTGGTGTGGCTCAGAGGGAGAGAGGATACTCACCATTCTCAGGGACCTCAGTGGAATTTCCATCACGAAAACAAAGAATAGTTTTCACTTTTACATGAAACATATAGCGTATTTCAATTAATTTTTATAGAAGGGGTAAAGGAAGGTTTGAGATACATATTTTTGTTGCTGTTTCCTTCTTGATTACTTCAATGATCCATTCATTGCTCATAGTGTGTTGTTTAATCTCCATGAGTTTATGTTTCTTCTGTAATTCTGAATGTTGATTTATAGCCTTAATCCACTGTGATCAGATAGAATAAAATGAGTTACTCACTTGGTGAATTATTTAATTGTTCTATATTTGCTACAAATATTTTGTGTGTAATATATGACCTATTTTAGAGAAAGTTCTGTGAGCTGCTGAAAATGTGATCATACAGTTTTTGAATGGAATATCTATTGATGTTTGTTGAGATTATTTGACTTAAGATGTCATTTAATCTTAATAGTCTCTGTTTGGTGTGAGTATGGCACTGAGATGGTCTATCAGTTGGTGAGAGTGGAGTACAAAAGTTGCTATACTACCATTGTGACTAAGTTAATTTGTGTCTTTACATCTAGTGGTTCAATTTATTTATGTTTAGAATTGTAATATCTTATTGGATTGATCTCTGTGATGGTTGATACTGATTTTTTTACTCTTAACTAGTATCTATCTTTGATGGTGGGTGTGTTCTTTTTTTTTTTTTTTTTTTTTTTTTGGTTTTTCGAGACAGGGTTTCTCTGTATTGTTTTGGAGGCTATCAGTCCAGTCCAGCCTCGAACTCACAGAGATCCGCCTGCCTCTGCCTCCCGAGTGCTGGGATTAAAGGCGTGGGTGTGTTCTTACAAGCAGAAAATACATGATTCTGTTTCTTAATCCAATCTTTTATTTTCTATCCTTTGATTGGGAAATTAAGATCATTAATGTGCACTGCTGTTGAGATGTGTATTACTTCCTGTCGCTCTGTTGACATTGTAGTGTTTGCTCTTTTCTTAATCCTCTTTTGCTTACTTGGTGTTCTAGCATTACTAACTCCCCCACCCTTAACCTCTTAGATATGCTTATCATACCTTTCAGTCCAAAGAATTACTTCCTGCATCTTCTGTTGGGGGGCTTTGTGGTGATAAACTCCTATAGCTGCTTTTATCATGGAATGCTTTTCTTCTCACATCATGACATAGAATTTTGCCAAGTATCCCAATCTGGTTTAACAGCTGCAATTTTTCCAAATTTGAAATATATAAATAATTTCAAGCCCTCTTTTAAATGTTTTCATAAAAACTCAGCTATTTTGATAGGCTTCATTTACATGTAGCTTGGTCATTCTCTCTTTCGGCTTTCCATATACTTTTTTTCCCTGGATATTCATTCAGTGTTTGCTTATGACATGGTGTGAAGAGTTTCTTTTCTGGAGCTTTTTGGTGTTCTGTATGCTTTTTATACCTAGATTAGCTTCCTTTTTCCTAGATTTGGGAAATACTGTGTTGTGATTGTGCTGAAAATATTTTATGTCTTTGATATGAAGTTCTTCTTCTGTGTTCCTAGTTGTAAGGTTTGGTGTTTTTATGATATCTCAAAGAGCATTGCACATTATATTCCCACATTAAAAAAAAGAATCAGTGTTCTTCACTAAATGTATCCTTCCCTCCACTTTGTCTTCAACTTCTGATAGCCTGTTTTCCCTGTGTTCTGCTTTATTCATTGGTGAGGCTTTCCACTGAACTTTTTATTTGATTTATTATTTTATTCATCTCTAACATTTCATCTTGGTTTTTCTTCTATATTTTACATCCCACTATTATATGTTCACTTCCTTTCACTGTTGAAAAGTCTTTGACAAAATCCAATAACTCTTCTTTGCAAAAGTCTTGTCTAGATCTGGGAAACAAGGTACTTTTCTATACATAATAAAGGCAATTTACAGCAAGCCTATATAATGACCAACAGAGAAATTCAAAACAGTTCCACTAAAATCAGGAACAAGACAAGACTGTCCACTCTCTCCTTACCTAGTCAATATAGTACTTGAAGATCTAGCTAGAGCAATAAGACAACTAAAAAAGATCAGGGGAAAGCAAATTGGAAAGGAAGAAATCCAAGTATTGCTTTCACAGATGATATGATAGTATACATAAGCAATCCCTAAAACTCTACCAGAAAATAAATAGAATACCTTAATTGAAGTGGCTGGATACAAGATTAACAAAAAAAATCAGTAGCCCTCCTATATGTAAATGACAAACAGGCTAAGAAAGAAATCAGGAAAACAACACCCTTCACAATAGCCACAAATAATATAAAATATTTGGGGTAATTCTAACCAAGCAAGTGAAAGACTTGTGTGACAATAGCTTCAAGTATTTGAAGAAAGAAATTGAAGATATCAGAAAATGGAAAGATCTCCCATCTTCATGGATCAGTAGGACTGACATAGTAAAAATGACAGTCTTACCAAAAGCAATCTACAGATTCACCACAATCCTTATCAAAATTTCAACACAATTCTTTACAGACCTTAAAAGACAATACTCAATTTCATATGGAAAAACCAAAAACCTGGGATAGTTAAAACAATCCTGTACAATAAAAGAACTTGCAGAGGTATCACCATCCCTGGTTTTTGAGCTCTACTACAGAGCTATAGTATTAAAACTTCATGGATTGCCATAAATGCAGAAAGGTTGAACAAACGAAATTGAATTGAAGACCCAGACATAAATTCACACACCAGTTAATGCCTGTTTTTTATTTATAAAGAATCTGGAAATATAAATTGGCAAAAAGAAACCATCTTCAACAAATGGTGCTGGTCTATCTGAATGTTGGCATGTAAAAGAATGTAAATAGATCCATGTTTATCACCCTGTGCAAAACTCAAGTCCAAGTAGATCAAAGACATCAACATAAATATAGATACACTGAACTTGATAGAATAGAAAGTGGGGAATAGCCTTGAACACATTGTCAGAGGAGACAACTTCCTGAACAGAACATCAATAGTGCAGGCACTAAGACAATTAGTAAATGGGACCTCATGAAACTGAAAAGCTTCTTGTAAGGCAAAGAACACTGTAAACAGGACAAAAAGGCAGCCTACAGAATGAGAAAGATCTTCACCAATCCCACATCCGACAAAGGGCTGATTTCCAGAACATATAAAGAACTCAAGAAACTAGATATTAAAAAACAAATAATCCAGTTAAAAAATGGGATGCAGATCTAAACAGAGAATTATCAGCAGAAGAGAGTCAAATGCCAGAGAAATGCTTAAAGAAATATTCAACATCCTTATCCATCAGGGAAATGAAAATCAAAACGATTCTGAGATTCTATCTTACACCTGTCAAAATGGCTAAGATCAATAACACAAGCAATAGGTCATGCTGGAGAGGAAACACTCCTCCATTATTGGTGGAAATTCTCAAAAAATTGGAAATTTATATACCTCAAGACTCTGCTATCCCACTCCTGGGTATAAACCCTAAGGACATTTGCTCAACTGTGTTACAGAAGCTTTATTCAAAGTAGCCAGAAACTGGAAATAACCTAGATGCCTCTTAGCCAAAGAATGGATAAAGAAAATGTGGTACTCAGCTGTTTTAAAAAAATGACATCATGAAATTTTCTATCAAATGTTTGGAACTAGAAAAAAAATCATCCTGAGTGAGGTAACTGAGACCCAGAAAGGCAAACATGGTGTGTACTCACTTATGAGTGGATAAAAGCTGTAAAGTAATGGATAATCATGCTACAATCCACAGACCCAGAGGCTAAATAACAAGGAGGGTTCAAATGGGGATGCATGGATCTCCTTGGGAAGGGGAAATAGAATAGATTTCATGTGTGGATTGGGGGCAGGTAGGTATGGGAACAGGAAGGATCAGGTTGGGGATGGATTGGAGGAAGAGAGTACTGGGAGTAATGACTGGAGTTGGAGGATATTTCAGGGATGAGGTAAAAGCCTAGTGCAATGGAAATTATCTGTAATTAATGAGGGTGACCCTAGCTAGTGAAGACTCCTACTAATAGAGGACGTGGAGTGAGCCTGAACCAATCATCTTATGTAACCAAGCAAGGCCTCCAAAAGAGGGCCTGGTATACTAACCTAGTCACAAAGCCTTCAATCTACAATTTGTCCTGCCTGCAAGATGTGCTCCAGTAAAGGTGACGCAAACTTGTGGGAGTGGTCAACCAATGACTGATCCAATTTAAGATGCAAGCCATGAGAGGAAGCCCATGCCTGACACTGCTTGGAGGACTAGGAACCAGAGGCTGGATATCCCAGAGACCTAGGATAGAGCCAAACACACACAACTGGCAACAAACAAACAAAACCAGTCAATTAAATGATTCCTAATGATATTCTGATATACTCTTAGACTGGAGCCTAGCATAATTGTCATCAGAGAGGTTTTATCCAGCAACTGATAGGAGCAGATGCAGAGATCAACAGCCAAACATTAGGTGGAGCTCAGGAAATCCTGTGGAAGAAGGGGAGAATGGATTGTCCTAGTCAGAGAGGTCAAGGGCACCACAAGAAAAGAGCCCACAGGATCAACTAACCAGGATTCATAGGAGGTCATAGAGACAGGAATGACAATAGGGAGCCAATAGGAGTCAGATCTGGGTCCTCTTCATATGTCATGGTGTTCTTGTGGGAGTGGGGACTGTCTCTGACTCTTATGCCTGCTCTTGGGATCCTTTTCCTACTACTGGGTTGTTTTCTCCAGCCTTGATAAGAGGGTACGTGCCTAGTCTTATTGCATCTTGTAATGTCAAGTTTGTTTGACCTCTTGGGAGTCTTGCTCTTTTTTTGAAGGGAAACCGAAGAGGAGTGGGTCTAGGGGAGAGGAAAGGACTGGTAAGAGAGGAGGGAGGGAAGCCGGGCGGTGGTGGCTCATGCCTTTAATCCCAGCACTCGGGAGGCAGAAGCAGGCGGATCTCTGTGAGTTCGAGGCCAGGCTGGGCCGACAGCCTCCTAAGCAATATAGAGAAATCCTGTCTCGTAAAACCAAAGGAAAAAAAAGGGGAGAAGAGGGAGGGAAATTATGGTCCGGCTGTAGTACATGAGAAGTAAAATTAATTTTTAAAATATTTTTTAGGAAAGCTAGGTAGAACTAAGACAAATTCTCTTATGTACCTGGGTCTATTTTCTAGCTCTTTGGTTCCATTGTTCAGTTGTTTATGTGCCAGAATCACAAGTTTCCCCTCATTTAATCACTCCTTCAATATTTAGTGAGAAAAGTTTGCACCTCACTTCTACCCTCATGCCAAGCAGCTCTTTAGAATTTTTCCTAATGCCCTTCTTATCCTCTCATATAAATGTTCTATTCATTTCCACCAACAACAGTATGAATACTTAAGTAATTACCCTCTTAACAGTCATGTGAAAAATTATTGCAGTTCTTTGTTTGACATTGTTTCATTATTATTAATTCTGTTCTTTGACACTTTCATACATGTATGTATATAATTCATTATTGTTAGTCTTTCCCCTACATACTCCTATCCTTGCCAACCTCCTCATTCCCTTTCCCAGAATTACGACTTGTAGTTTTGTTTTATGACCTTTTAGTTTAGCCAGGGTCATCTGTGTGGTCATTGAATTGAAAGTGTCCACTGGAGCCTGATGGGGTCACTAGTGGGTATACAACTGAAGGCAACGAGTTCCCTTCTTTCTAACTGTATCTGTAGCAAATAGTTCAGTAGTGATGGATAGGGACCCCTGAGCCCCTCCCCCATTCCTGCCTGACTAATGGCCCTGTTACTGTGTAGAACTAGTACAGACATCAAAACTGCTGCAAGTTTGTGATTCCAAATTGCATTTAAATGAGGAGCAGATGATATGGTGCCCCGTACACCTGTAGACCAAGTGATCAGGAGGTTAAGGCAGGAGGAAACTTACAAGTATATGACTAGTGGGCTCCATAGAGAGACCTTGTCTCAAGCATAAGGCAAGGACACCCATAACCTCAGTGACTGCCCTTGCTTTGCTTTTGAGATGAGGTCTCACTCTACACCCCAGGCTGGACTTAGGCCACATCCACCCCACACTTCTCATGTGCCTGGTGCCAACTTACGCTACCCTGTGGCTCCTTAGTCTCTCAGTGTCTCACTTTTATGGTGGATGCAAACATGTATGGAGCAAAGGTCCTGTCCATACTCCTCAGGCCACCCAGCAATCACCTTCCTGCCCTGGGACTCAGGATATAGACATTGTACAAAGCTTTCTAAATGCCTCTTTTCTATGTATTTTTAATTTAGGAAAGCGGGGTCCCAGGTAGGAATATCCCCACAATAAGTTCTGTCACTGTTTGGGAAGAATAAAAGCAAGGGAAAGAGAAACAGATGAAGTGAAAAAGGAGGAGAGGGGAGATGGCCCAGTGTCATCTCTGAGTGAAATGGCTGTTCATTATAAAATTATTGCAATAGTTGATCCACAGTATACTAGTAAATAAAATTTAACATTTTAGGTGGATTTTTGTTCTCTTTTCCAGCTTTAAAATCTGAAGGGGATGATTACTATATTAATGGTGCCTGGACTATTGACTGGCCTAGGAAATTTGATGTTTCTGGGACAGCATTCCACTACAAGAGACCAACAGATGAACCAGAATCCTTGGAAGCCTTAGGACCCACCTCTGAAAACCTCATTGTAATGGTAAATGTGTCTTTGTCGTTAAGTTTTTACTGTAATTTTAACATTATGGAGTAGAAAAGGCTCACGTTTGATCAGCTCTGTTTTCTAAGTGATAGAATTAACGCAATGAAGGTAAAATGATTTGCCCAAGGGTATAGTTACTATAGAGTGAAGGCTATAGATCTCTTGATGTTTATCTTTTCATGTTTTTTTATTTGTTTGTTTCAAGGCAGTGTTTCTCTGTGTAGCTCTGGCTGTCTTGAAACTTGACCTGTAGACCAGGCTGGCCTCCAATTCACAGAGATCCTCCTGCCTCTGCCTCCCTAGTGCTGGGATTAAAGGTATGTGCCACCACCACTGAGCTTTTCGTGTTTTCTTGAGTAAAAGTTATATGATCAAGCAGTATGAATGAAAACAGTGACAAACTACCCATGAACAGAAAAAACGAACATATTATAAAAAGTTATGTGCTTTGAGATTGTCTTGAAAGCCACTAAGATGCCTCATCAGATAAAGGCATTTGTCACCAAGCCTGACAACCTGAGTTCAATTCCCATGGTTCACATGACAGAAAGAAAGGACCAACTCTGGCAGATTTCCCTCTGACCTCTGTACATGCTCTAAGCATGTGAGTACCCCCCCCAAGAAATAAACAAAAATGTAGTAATTTTTTAAGTTGTCTTGGGTTCAAGGTCATCCTGGACCACAGAATGAGACTGCAAAAAGCAAAAGTAAATAAATAAATGTTCCAAATTTCCTGTAAGACTTGCTCTATGGCATTATCTTCTTCAGAAGAAATAATAAGTATCTCAATGAAGGCTCATTGTATTTTAATTATCTTCACCAGTTGTTTTCAATGGCAGGTTCTACTCCAAGAACAGAATTTGGGAATTAGGTACAAGTTCAACGTCCCTATCACTCGTCCTGGCAGTGGAGATAATGAAGTTGGCTTTTTGTGGCACCATCAGCCCTGGTCAGAGTGCTCAGCTACTTGTGCTGGAGGTAAGATACCCACTAGGCAGCCCACAGCTGGCAGCGTGGAAAGCAAAACCTACTCTGAGCTATGTTTTTGTTTGCTAAAGAAGCTAATTGGAAACATTTTTTGCAGGTTTGCTTCAAGCTGTAATTTAGCAAAAGAAACTTTGCTTAATTATATTACATTGTTTGTTTCAACCTCATGTAATTTACACAGATTTGTTGGTAAAATACATCTTGACACAATGAGTATCTCTGCTGGTGCTTCTCCAAGACTATCTTGAAGGTGGGCTGTTTGCTTTTCATGAACACATTCTTGGTAAAGAACATCAAGAGTTTAAAATTAAAAACCAGCAAGAATCAGACGTCACAGATGCAACTTGTTGTAATGGGGCATGAGGATGTATGTGTGCTTGTACGCTTGTGTTTGTATAACTGCGTGTTTCCCACAATCCCATTCAAACTCCCTTCTCCAACCATCAAAGTTAAGGGACAATATACTGGGATGCTGCATAAATTACTGGTGTCTGGGTCTCTGGGCTAATGATGTTTAGTGACCCCATTATAATCCCTCAGTGAGGTAGATGTAGCTGGTAGGCAGTGGTTGGTGATGTGTTGGTTGTCCCATGTGCGTTTTTCATGGGTGCCTTTTCCCCACAATTTACTCTATTCCTAATCCTCCTCCCTCTAGTGGCCACCAATGCAATTCTTTACCTCTGGCTGGGAGAGCAGGACAGTTGGCTTCCTTCAAAGCCAACACCCTTGCTGCTTCATGGACTGGTGAGTAGAAGTGCTGTGCAAGCAGCATCTTCCTTCTCTCTGGAGACTAAATGCACCACCTCCACCATAGAGCTTTATTACAACAGACAAGGAGCAAACCCATTCTTTAAGGCCAGGAAAGCCTAGAGTACCTCACCATTCCAAAACCAAAGTATACATTTAAAATAATAATATTTAGAATGTTGAAGTTGAAATAAATGACATATTCCCATTCTAAACTGTGCAAAAGCATATGAATTCCATGGACCTCTGTCAGTGTATCCACTGGATCTCCAAATGCCTCAAGTATTTGAATAGGAAAAAGAATATTTCAGAAAAATGACTACCATATGACAGAAGCCATATTTTTGAGTCATAAATATTAAATCATCCATTACTATAGCTCTACTTTTAAAAATAAAGTCTATACAACATGAAAAATCAAAAAAGAAGATGAATAATGCTCTACTAATACTCACTCATGTGAAATATCATAAAATATGGCTAAGTAGAACTTACAATCTATTTGAAAATTTCTCCTGTGCCCACCCATTTTATGTATGAGATGTTTGATGACTCATAATATAAAGTTTTCAAAACTATAATGCATCGCCACTTCTTTTAATAAAATAGAATGATTAACACCACTGCAGAGTATCCTCTACTAATTCATTTTTTTGGTCCCATAAGGGCCATTGCATCATATTTAGTGACATTTATAAATAAATCTTTATTTGTGCTAATCAAGTCAGTCTATGAATTAACATTCCCCTTTCTACCTACCAACAAAAAATCATCATTAAGATAGCATATATTTAAGTAGTATAAATAAATAAACTTATTAAGAGTAGGATAAATTTGTTAAGGATGAGTCCAAATAATTTAAGATTTAGGCATTCTAAAAAGGATGCTCTAAAACTGAGGTCAGATGACTTGGGGAAGAGAAGACTTAGTAGTATCTTCAAGAATGCAATAGAACTCCGAGTGGGGAGTCCTGTTGCCTGTTCTTTTGCTCAGTGGCTCTATTTGAGGACAGTTTAAACACAGTCTTGTCTGAGGCCAAGGAGATACTAAATGAACTTCCAATGTTCTTTCAACCCTATGATTCTATTTATTCAGAGAACACATAGTCCAACAAAGGTAGAAGAGGCATGACAACTTAATTCAGAAGAAAACTGTGTTTACTGAAGTAAAAAGTATGAGAATTTTAAATGAGTTATTCTTTTCCATAACATTCATATTGAAAAATGGAAATGACTTGTGAATGAGAAAAACCCTAAATAAAAAAAGAAAAGCCCCTGGAAGGAGAGGTTTCTTTTCCATAGTATAAACTACTATGGATCTGGAGCTACTGAATTTATATTTTAGGAGGTTCTGGGACCCCAAACTCTGCTTGAGTGTGACTGATTTTGAGCATTTATGAGGCCATTGCTTTTGTTGAGAAAAGGAAGTCAGTGATTGCGAGTTGGCAGATGTGTGCAGAGCCGTCATTCGTCTTGGTCATCCAAGTGTGATGTGGGGACCAGCTGCCTCAGCATCAGTTAGGGATTCACTGAGAAGCTGATTTGGGGGTCCTATGTCAGAACTCCTTTAGAGAAACTGAATAGGGACTGTGTTTTCACAAGCTCTCCAGATGGTTCTGGTGCCCATACAGAATTTTGGATCATTTTCAGAGCAACTGAAACTTAACACTGTAGGCTGTAGCATTCATGGCCTGGTCACTCAAGTCTGCATCTTTGAGAATTCATTTTGCTCCTAGTACAATATCTGGAAAGTCTAGGAAAATGATAAGCACTTATAAACAGTAAGTGATTATGAGCAGTCCTGAGGCATTAAACAATAATTTTGACAATTGCCTTATTTTCATTTCCTGTTAATGTGATAAAATCCCCTGACAAAAACATCTTAAAGAAGAAAGGGCTTATTTAGTCACAATTCTAGGTTACAGTCCATTGTGGCAGGGAAACCCAGAGTCAAGACATCGGAACTTGAAGCGGCTAGTCACATTATGTCCACAGTCAAGAACAGAGCACAATGGATTATTGCATGTGTGCATCCAGTGCTCAGCTTGTTTTCTCTATTCTTCTACAACCCAATTCCCCTTACCCAGAGAATGGTGCCACCCACTGTGGATGTGTCTTCCCACTAATGAAGATACTCGCCACAGACATGCCCACAGGTCAACCTGATCCAGACAATCCCTCACCAAGACTCCCTTATAGGGGACTCTAGACTGTCAAATTGACACAAAACTCAACATCAGAAAAGTTGTATATCTCTTCTTTCCCCTGTGGGAAATTGGATGTTCTAGGGTAGGCATCCTGTTGTAGATACCAGCTATTAAACTTACTCCTCCTATATGAACCTCAGTTTTTAATTCCAGATTCTTTAAATACTGGAAGCTTCTCTTTGAAGGAAGTAAAGTTCTTCAGACCTCAGGAATGTTAACCAAAGAAAGAGGCCAGAGTCATCTACCGTCATGCCAAAGAGTTTATTTACAGTTAAAGACCTTTTAGAAAGATGTATTTCTCAATACATTCTGCTCAGAAAGAGGATTAAAAACTAAAGTTAGTTCTTAATTATGATAGTCTACTTTGATTTCATCAGGGAGGTAGTGGGAACCTTAAAGTTCTCAAGATTTTAAAGGGAAAAAGAGGAAGAACTGCCAAAGAAATCTTTTGGAGTCTCACAAGGTCCCTCTGTGTTGCTCATTAGTGTTCTGTATGTGCTTTACTGACATCAAGACCTTTGAACTGTACTGTGAGTCAGGAAGCAAGAATGATAGCTTTTCTATGATGAGATATTTTAAGATAAGAAATTAAAAACTGTTTTTCTGTCGCTTAGCAGACTTGATGACAAATCTAGTATTCAGGAAACATTGGTGATGATTCATTTCATGCGACGGTTGCTCTGAGTCAGTGATGAAGCCCTTCCTGGGGCTGATTGGGAACGTTAAAATGCTATGGGGTATTGTCTTCAGGATAAATGTGAGAACCCAGTAAATTAAAACTTTCCTACTTCCAGAAGCCTTGTTACTTCTCTTAGAATTTATTTCTATATGCCTTACCCAAAAGATTATGCACTATGCAATTTAATTTAAATAAGTCCCCAATGTACTAGTATTGGATGAATGACCGTAATCATGTGTTAATTGATAAAGCTTGGCTTAATAATGAAAATAATACATTTTTATAATGTAAAATTCTAGAGCCCCTTTTTGAGTAGTAATTCATACCATATAACATTTGCTCTGTGGCTTTTAAAGATTAAAACAGCAGTTACTTTGTGCTTACCCACTGGTTTGCATACCTCCTCTTTACTAATATCTGCCTGGATGTGTTGTTCTCAAAGTTTAGCACATATCACAACTACAAAAGGATGTCTTAAACAAGGTCTACTAGGCTCTGCCTCCAGTTCCTGTTCAGGAGCACAGGTTTTGATAGTTTAGGAGCCTTACGCCAGTAACTGGGCTAGATGTAAATGCTTAGTAAAGCTACATAATGATTTCTCCTTGATTTAATTACAAGTGCCTTTGTGGATTGACTGTTTAATAATAGATGAATAATGTATAGTTTATAAAACATATTCTTATGCCTGGTATCTTTTGATCATCCTCAACAGCCACACAAAATAACCTTTGCTATGATGACTATTATTATGTAAATAGACTTCAAGTTAAAAATATATTTTAATTCAAGCTGCAGCAGTTGGATTTAGCAATACTTTAACATAGTGTTTCTCTAATAATAATAATAATTGGTTACTTTGAACAAAGCTTTTTCACCACTTAGCACCTCTATGGAGAAACTATATATATCCAAAAGTATTTCTTTCACCAGCTGAAAGTTTGTTCAGAATCCTTGCCCAGAACAATGACTATTAACTGTGACACAGATTGGAAAGACAAGGCTCTAAATGTTCCTGAGATCCTGATACTTGGGCCCCCGACACCCCTGCCTTTTATGAATGGAAAGGGTTTAGTCTGAACATCAGATTTTTAAAAGATCCCTTGGCAATTCTAAGGTGCAGTCCATATTTTTAAAATTATTGGTTTTATTATGGATTAAAGGTTTAGTCCTAAAAACACTAACATCTCTTATTAATTGGTCATGAGTTAAATGCAAAGGTTAATGAGATTCAGGAATGAGCATTTGGGGTGAAACATAGACAGCAATATCACTGGATAGAGTGAAAGAAGTGGTAAAATGACAATTCATGATTTATTTAATTTGGTCATTGGACTTGGACATGCCATGGGGAATATATTTTGATTTCAATTTGTTTATATTTTCTTCTTTCCCTGATGGATCATTATCATGGTTAATTAATACTTTTAAAACTAACTGCAACTGTGCTAAACAATTTTCAGAGATTTCCATTTTCATTTCAACTTTCTGTGGAACTTAAAGAACTAAAATGAATATAATGGCCAGGTGGTGGTGGTGCACGCCTTTAGTCTCAGCACTCAGGAGGCAGAGGCAGGCAGGTTCTCTGTGAGTTTGAGGACAGCCTGGTCTACAAAGCTACACTGAAACCCTGTCTTGAAACCGCCCCCCCTCCAAAAATGAATATGACCAGAACATCCCTAATCTGAGATCACCAGAATTCCCAATTTTAAAGCATTTTGTATGTCAGATTTTTCTGATTAGGGATCCTCAACCAATAAACTCTATGCAGCTATTCTAAAGTCTAAATTAATATGAATTTGGAAATGCTTCTGGTCTCCGGCTGTTTTAATAAGATATGCTCAACTTATAAATGGCTACTACAGTCTACCAACTGAAGCTACAAGTCAGAATAAGAAGCACACAACTCCTGTTCTAACCCTTATGAAAACTCCCAGTGCTTCTTTTCTATTGGTAGTTCTAATGAGGAAGGGACCCCCTCTACTAGATTAGAAGATTATTGTTTCTTAAGGAATATATCTTGCATAATGCAGCATTATCCTTGATAACACTTCTGTTTTTTTCAATTTTCCACTATTTAAATTGTCCTTTTGCCATATTCATAACTTATCCAGCCACTTCTCTGATTTCATATAGCCCTTGAACTTTTAGAATAAAGCCTCCCAAGACTAGTGACTAAGAGTCTTTAGCATTGTATTTAACATTGACCTGTTTTGCTACAAAAGAATTCTTCATTAACAATGCAAAGAAAAGAAATACATATAATATTGTATATTTCTTATAGTTTTTTCAACTACACTTAAAATACACTATTTGTCCTCCATTAGCATTACTAGCTGTCCTGATATTTTGTCCACATTGTTTTTCTCCCCTAGGATTTCCTTTCTTTCTCTTTGTGAAGTAAAAGAATTGCATACCAAAGAACTTAAGTTTGCTGTGTGTCTTAGAGTGGTCTCCCCCTGCTAAACATTACTCTGCAGCTCAGGAGAAGAAAGATGAGTTAAAGCTGTGCTTAGGTTGAGGCAGATAAAGGAGGCAGAGTCATTGCAGGAAACCATTTTTTTATTATTTATAGACCAAAGAGCACAGTCTTGTTTTGTTTTTAATATATAGAGAAATGACTCAACAGTTGAGTGCACTTACTATTCTTGCAGAGGACTCAGGTTCAGTTCCCAGTACCCACATCAGAACTGCCTGTAACTCCAATTCCAGGAGATCTGATGCTCTCGGTGGCCACTGTGCACACATGTGGTATATATATATATTTTTTTTCAGAAACATACACATATAACAAAAAAGAGTAAGTCTTTTAAAGCATATACTATATAGATCTTAGTATTTCTAATCAGGTGTCAGTGACTATTTAAAATGTTATCATTGTTTTTCCTTTATATTTACAAAGTGTGTTTCATTGTTTTTTTTTTTTCATGTTTGGTGCATTTTTAATTATTTTCCTTCTCTGGATGTCATTGTAAGTTGACTGGTTTTTGTTGTTTGTTTGCAATGCTAGGCAAGATTGTATCAGTGAGCTGTACCCCAACTCAACAAGCCTAATTTGTGTGTGTGTGTGTGTGTGTGTGTGTGTGTGTGTGTATGTGTGTATGCATGAAACAGAAAGAAAGAAGGGAGAGATAGAATGAACTGAATATAAACATAAAGGATGTTTTACCTATTTCTTCTGTCCAGGTAGGAATATTATATTTTTAATTTTATTGCATGCATCATTACCTGCTTCATTTGAACTTTTATACATATTGGAACTTCTTTCTACTCTGAGTTTTGGAAGATGGTTTCCAACTACTATTTTGGGTTTCTCCAATTCAGGGATAAATTTTTCAAAAGGTGCCAAGGTGGCCAAAGACGCTATGGCATGCTCATGAAGCGCTACAAAATACTGTAATTTTTCAGTGGAAACATGGTGACATTGGTTCTGTTCAATACAAATTGTTGCCATTAAATTATTTGGGCCTTAATAAGCAAAACTTAGATTTTTTTCCCTTGCTTAGGAGGTGCTGTAAAAAATTATTTGAAACTAAGGGTTGGATGAAAAAGTTTGAGAAATTTTAATTTAATGTGTCATTAAGACTGGGAGGAAAAAAATCACCCTACTCCTTTTCAATCTATTTTGACTATCTTCTAAGAGGAAGAAATGCCTATAAGCACAATTTAGGGTTCTAGTGATTTTTCAGGATTTAAAGATGAAAAGTGCTTTGCTCCTCCAAATTGGAAACTAGAGCTCTTGAGTGATGTGTAAACTTTTCTTATCTGTATTTGTTATTCTTCCTGAGTGTATATCGTACCTCTGCTTTTGCAGTCTCAGGCTGGTGCATGAGTAAAGCCCAATAATCGATGATAATAAATTGACTAATAGCATAATTTTCATATTATGTTAATGAGTTTATTATACAGATTTTCTTAGCCTATGAAACATCAGATATTTCTTCATCATTTCTCTGGTGATGTCTTATATTTTAATATTTACAAGAATGATACAATACAAACATAATGTGAACTTAAATTATGCTAAGTCCATTTTGGAATGGCATTTTAATTGTTTTTAAATGAAAGATGTAATGTTGAGCCAACCCTAGTAGTAATGCCTGTAATCGCAGCACTTGGGAGATCAAGACAGGAGATTGGTAAATTAAAAGTTAGTCTGAGCTACATAGAGAGTTTGAGTCCAACATGGGCTTCATTTTGGAACTCTTGTTCAAAATAAGTAAGGGAGAAAGAGGGAAAGGGGAGGAGGGAGGGAGAAGTATAATTCAGTCTTTAGGCCAGAACTCATATCCAACTAAAAGGAAACATTCTCAAAGTACCAGACAAAGCAGGGAAAAGTATTTTATATTCTTACAAATGTCCATTTAACTATGTTGCCAGTTCTAAAATGTCTCTCTCTCTCTTCCTTTTTGATATAAGGATGGACAGTGTGCTACTGTTGGACTCTATGGGTTTTTCAGAATTTTTCCTGGGTATAGCAAGCTTAGACGTAGCACAGGTCACTGTGATCCTTCTAAGAGGACAAACTCCTGGAGGAAATTGTCTTCAGTTAAGAAAGAATAAAAGTTCTCCAATTTTCTCCTTTCTTTTGAAAAATAAGCTACTTAGAGGACTAGACAGAAGCCTATCACTGATTGACCATGGCACTAACATATTGACTGTCTCTCAATGTTCCCTTTTGGGATCATTTCCGATGTTGAGAAGGAAGAATAACTTTCAATATATGGGGTTAATTGGACCAGGCCCCTCAACAGGGTGTCCGTAAACATCCCACCCAACTCCTGAGATCCTTGGCCCTGAAGTCATGAACTTCAACATTGATTTAGTGAATATAGTCTTTACTAACATGAACAGAGCTTGGATGCCTATTATTCACTGAAAAAAATGTCATAAGGCTGAAAACAAATTTAAGTGCATTTCTGGTGTATTAGTGATCAGTATGACACAGGCTGTGTTTCACTTCACAAAAATTCTGTTCAAAATAGCATTTTTTAAGGTTTTAGAGATGGTTCAGCCATTAAAGGCTAGGTTGACAATGAAGAAAGACAAAAAATAGCATTTTTAGCAATCATAACATGTATCCCTACAAGGAAGTAGATATAAACTATTTTTGGAAAAATAAATCCTTCTTTCTTATTCTTATTTTGGGGGAACATGAAGAATATGAGGATTTTAGCTTAAAAACTATTCAACTTGCTTATAATTATATCTTTACTTTAAATCAAATCTGAAGTATTTACTCTTTGGTCCCAAGAAAAGGATTTCATAAATGATATTTTAAAGTTTCTTTATTTGCTAATAACTATATAACAATGAATGGAAAAAGTGATCCAAGATGTTGTACTCTCAGGATCTTCCCTTAAAATTTAAATAAATATGAGAAATAAATTCCTACTAAAAACCATAGAGATTGATCTTTAGTAACACAAATTAGCTCTTTCTTTGTTTGCTTGCTTTTTCTTTGTCTTTGAAATAGGGTATTAAATAGCTCAGGCTGGGCTACAGCTCCCTATATAGTAGAGGCTGACTTTGAACTCTTGATCCTTCTACCCTGGCCTCTCCAGAGTGCTGGACTTAAAGGAGTGTGCCACCAGGCTGAGTTTCAAAGTTCCCATTTGTAGTTAGCATTCTTACATTTCCTGTCTAGCGCCTTGAACATGTGAAAAGAACTGGTGAAAACTCAAAGACTACAAGACTACAAAAGCAAAATTTGTACCTGTATATTATTCTTTCCATCTCTCTGTCTCTGCCATCTATCTTCATCTATGTCTGTCTTCTCTCTCCCTCTCCCTCCCTCCCCCCTTCTCTCCCTCCCTCCCTCCGTCACTCTCTCTCTCTCTCTCTCTCTCTCTCTCTCTCTCTCTGTGTGTGTGTGTGTGTGTGTGTGTGTGTGTGTGTATGGTTTTTCTGGGAATTAAATTAAGGGCTTCATACATACTAGGCAAGAAATCTACCCTGAGCTACATCTCCATCCCTACACTCTTTATTCTATAGAATACAAGGGAAAAACAGACATTACAGAGGAAGACTCCTTCAAAATTCTGAACTATTGAGATAAGAAGAAAAGACAAAAGCAAACTTTAGCAGTTTGGATCCCAAAGAAACTTTAGTGGTCATCTAATTTGATTGCCTCATTTTGCAAAGGGAAATGAAAACTTATCTAGGTCATTTACTGCCTGGAGGTGAAGGAAAACATGGAAATAAGATAAAGTGAAATAAAGGATATCATAGTCATTTGATTATGAAAGAGTTCCTAAGATTAATGGAGATCAGGAAGAAAGAGATTACCCAGTAATTTAACAAAATGAGAGGTGTGTACCACCAGAAAATCAGATTTGGAAATGCAGTATTTATTTAGACAAGCATGACCTTTCCTTTATTCTTGTCACCCCATTTTAATATAATTTCATTGAGGTAAAGATTTTTAACTTTCCACATAGTGATTAAAGTCATACGTTAAACATATATAGAACTTAATGGGTGAGATTAATTTAGACATTTTTCAGGCTATTCCTATTACCTATTGAATAGTAGAAATCCCTTCTATGTGTGCTATATCCTCAAGTAAACCTATTGTATATGTGCCCCATCCTAATTTATCTTCATTAAACACAATTGCTCTAGAAAATACATATGTTTTTTAGACAGGGTCTCACTATGTGGTTCTGGCTGCTATGTAGACCACAGTGGCCTTGAACCCACAGAGATCCCGCCTGCCTCTGCTTCTCAATTGCTAGGATTAAAGACATATGACACCATGGCTAGCAATGAAATATACAATATTTTTAGAGTTACATTTCCACTTTGATCATCCTGTACTTCCTCGGGGCATCTACTGCTGCCCAGGACAGACAGAAAACACTGGGAAGGCAAAGAATGGAAGCTTTTGAAAGATTTTACAAAATGAGCAGTGGGCCCTTCAAAAGAAGGAAAGCTATGTGTGTGGGGTGGATTGAGGCTCTGTGTGCCAGCTGGTAGATCCAAGGCAGATGGACTTTGCTGTGCCCTGCAAATGCTTATGTCTGGCCAACAAACACACAACCCAACAGCCAGACTCCAGCAGCTGAAGCTAGGGCAAATAGGGTTTGTTGGGTTGTTTTGTTTTGTTTCCTGGCACTTGTCACTCTTTGGATGCTATTTGCATGGGGTATTAGGATTACATTAATGTTACTGGCCATATGTTATGTATGCTGTGGTTATATAATGTTGTCTTGGTTGCTAACTGTTTTAGATGCTGTGGCTAAGAAAATTATTGCCTTAGCCCCCAGCTATATTTTTAGTATAAAACCTGAGTATTCCCTTTTCTTCCTCTCCAGAAATCTGTTTCCTGGGGAAAGATGACATATTGTTATCCCTCCAATCCCAAATGTACATTTGTACTTCTCATTTTTCCCACACCAACTTAATCATATACATGTTCTGATGGTGTCCACTTAGGACTGAAATGTTAGGTCTTGTACAACTGGGAATGCATAGAGCTTTCTCTTGCCATTAGCCACTGCTGCCCTGTACTTCATGATTTAACATGTACCACTGTTCCAAGTTAAATTTTCAAGCACTAACTTCTGGTTTCTACTTTCAAAAAGAATGAGCTGGTGAACTTAATTCTTAAAATGGTGAACTGCCGCAAAGAGAGCAGTATGACTTCAAATACCGTATTATAAATGAGTCTGCAAAAGCATTTAATTATCAGAAACAAAGAAGGTCAGTGTCCTGCTGCCCTTCACTCGGGATTGCCCTGGATGTGAGAGGGGCATCCACCACCTCACAGGGAGAACAATAAACAGCTTCACCCAGTCTCCTCTGCCATCGGCAGGTGCCTTGCTCTTTTTCCTGTGTTATATGCTATTACAACACGCCATTAAGAACTGTTTGCCATTGTGTAATTTAGGCAGTAATTCAAGTTCAGTCCTTATATTATAGAATGGGGCCTTTGGTAGCTAAGTAGATCCTAACTTTAAACTATCGGCAAAATATTAACCCAAGGATCTAATAAATTTAAGACTACAGACAAAATGTGAGGGAGACTTTCTTTTTTCCCTCTCTCAATGTTGTGAATTGAACCTAATGCCTTGCGCATGCTAGCCAGATGCTGTCCCACTGAACTACATCTCTAGCCCCAGAGCTATGTTTACATTTCCATACTTAAAACCACCATTTGTCATACTTGATTCTTAAATATCAAAAATGAAACGTAGGCAAATTAAATGGTTCCAAATAGGACATGTCTTGTAAAGGTTTAAGATAAATATGTATTAATAAAATAAGAAATTAAAAATTATTTTTACTTTGTAATGCTTTAAGTTCATTACTTTTTATAACATGGAGGAATTGTATAAAAACAGTTTTGAGGTTAATAACTTAAGTTTTTTTAAGAGTAAAAATATAGTCAGCACAGTTTTACTTTGGTCAATTAAATTCTCAGACCACCTGTCTTTCTCCATTGGCTAGGAACACTGAGACATGAGAATTTTTTCCTCCTAGATGTGCACTAGGCTATATAGACATCTTACACATTTTGGTCATAAACTATGGGTCTTCAGATTTGAAAGCATACTAATTTTGTATAACTATTATAATAGGGTTTAAGATGAATTTATCAATGTTTTACATTCTACTTTAAAGAGGCTATATGATCATATGCAAATATTCTAAACTCTGTTTCTCTTCTTCTCTTAGATTATTTCCACTTGATTTGTATTTTTTACTTTCTAAGATAAAAGTTATATTTACCTTAATTTAAAGGATGTGGTTAAAACTCTATCCATTTAGATTAATTTGTTTATAGTCATCATATTGATGCTGTCTTAGGATTAAAAGCAAACAAAACTATCAACCTGCCAGATGTGGTCATAAAACCTGGAAGGAATTATGTATTCTGCTAGAGGAAAATAGTATAGTGTTGTAAGAAGATTTGAAAGAGATTAATGCCATACTGATACATTTTAGAAGAAAATAAAGATGAGTGTAAGGAAAAATGTCTTTGTAAAATATAGAACAATTTTAGTTAGTTTCTCAAGGATGTTAATTTTTACCTTATCAAAAAATAGCATACTGGGACTGGAGAGATGGCTCAGAGGTTAAGAGCACTGGCTGCTCTTCCAGAGGTCCTGAGTTCAATCCCCAGCAACCACATGGTGGTTCACAACCATCTGTAATGAGATCTGGTTCCCTATTCTAGCCTGCAGGCATACATGCAGGTAGAACACTGCATACATGATAAATAATTACATCTTTTTTAAAAATTGCATGTTGAAATTATAATACCTAGAAGTTTCTTAGTTCCCAGTCTAAGCTATATGGAAGACATGGCCAAAGTTGAATTAATTTGTAATTCTTAATATTCAAGAAGCACGGTGCTTTGTATATTTTGAAGGAGTGGATGACTCACAAAACTACACTGAGTTAGCAGTTTTAGTTTGTGAGTATATGTATTGTTGAAGTATAATCACTGGGTTTTACAAATAAAAGATACATAGAAAATATTTTCAGGATACATACATAGTTAGAATTTATCTAAAAGTGAAATGTAAATATCTGCTAATTACTTATACCAGTCTGTGATTCAAATTGCAGAAGACCTGCATTTTATAATAAAGGCTGCTTTAAACAAATACAGTTGGCCGGGCGTTGGTGGCGCACGCCTTTAATCCCAGCACTCGGGAGGCAGAGGCAGGTGGATCTCTGTAAGTTCGAGACCAGCCTGGACTAACAAGGGAGTTCCAGGACAGCCTCCAAAGCCACAGAGAAACCCTGTCTCAAAAAACAAAAACAAAAACAAAAACAAATACAGTTGTGAGCAAACAACATTTGTAGTGTTCTCTTAAAGAAATTAAACTTTTATCGTAACCTGTAGAAACTGACTTAACAGTTCCTCCACTGATACTTAACAACATCAATTCCATTTTGTAGTTTTTGATATTTATCCTTTTATGAGAATCAACTAACATGCTGAATTAACTGCCAGCATATGTGTTTCAAAAGTAGTCACATTTAATGTAAAAATACATGCTAAACCTAAAAAAGCAGCCCCTTGCTCTTGATATAAATGAAAATTTCCTTCACAGTGAACAAGTTGCTTGTCTAAGCCACTGTTGGTAGCCGAGCTCTGTGACTAACAGTGGAGGTATTTGACTAGGTGACCACATGGACATAGTTATCTGCCCACTGGAATGACACAATGGGGAGGTAATCTGATGAATATCATGGAACATCTGTGAATGGATAACAGCTATGCTTCTTATGAATCATTCTTTCCTCAAAAAAATCTCAATTTTAATAGTTAAAAATTCCACTGCTGTCATTTGCTATTCTAGGGATTGGGAGGGAATGAATGCAATGTACTTTAAGACATTTTGCCAGTAAATTGTTTGGGTATATTTCAGACCCCCTAAAAACATGTTTCTAAAGGTGATCTGAGGACTCTTGTCACTGCAAACAATAGACCTTCTTCAACAACTAGTTATTGAGGTGGAGGCTACAGAATTTAGTGTTCTGAGATCAGTAGACTTAATAGGTTCTCCTGTCAATCTCCTAAGTTCAAAGGGTTTGGTTTAATGTGACCTTAGCAGAACAACTGAGACAAGCTCCCCATACCTAAGCCGCCTTGGGCAAAGCATTTGGTGCCTACTTCTTCAGGGAAAGTTTCCTTCATCAAATGATTCTGTTTCGTAAGAACTCCACATTTGTGAACAAATTCCTTTTTAAAAATTTATGTTACAACTCAAAAATAACCAGAAGAAAGCAGAGAGAGGGGGAGGAAAGGAGGGAGGGAGGGAGGCAGGCAGGCAGGCAGGCAGGCAGGCAGGCATGCAGGCAGGCAGGCATGCAGGCAGCTACAACTGTGTAGAATTAGCTGGAATGCAAGTTTTTGATTACAGGCGTGCTGTCAGGGCTACGTTTATAATTCTGAATTATTTCGTTTATGTGTTTATAGGGTGGGGTGGGTAATTTCAGGGAACAGCTTTGCTTTTGTGCCCATTTCCCAGAGCAAACTGCTAACAATGTCTTTTGTATGATCTGGAACACTTATTTCTCTTTGATATCTTTCTTTTGATTCCTGATACAAAGCAAAAATGAGTATATATAAAAAAATCTCACCAACGATGTTTATAAATAAAAGTCTCTGTGTGTGTGTGTGTGTGTGTCATTGCATTTTGTGAAATGTGAGCAAGTTGTGGTATGTATGTCTGCCAATAAATCATAAGTATATACTTAAGAATTTTGTAAATTGTAGAATAAGAATGTTTTTAGTTTTGCTAACAAGTCACATGGACTAGTTTTTAAGAGCAAGATGAGTATTTTGTAAATTACATTAGGATGAACTATGTATGAAATTATTTCACAGTGATATAATCAACAGGTATTCAACTCTGTTAAAATATACAGACTAGTTTCTCATAGTCCAAAAGTGGTCCATTACATATGAAATCTAAACTTGATGAGCTTTTAGAAAGATGATGTCATAAATGCAAGAGAATAAGTGAAATGTGTGGGTGTGATGTATTCTTAATGAAAAATGACCTTGTTTCCTCTTGTCCTACAAAATGTCAGAAAGCAAATTAGTCCCTGCTGTTCTGTTTTTAAATAAATATGCATCCATTGTCTTGTATTGAAATGTATATTAATACATTTATCTCATGGGATTTTGGAAAACTCAAGGATTATTTTAAGGAAAGCATGAAGATGAACATAAACAAGGAAATATTAATTGCAGCTTCAAAACATCTATAAATATGAGAACAATAATTTTGCTTAAAATTTGGATATAATGACCAATACTTCTGTTCTTTTAGAAAAGTAGACAAGTGTTTTGGAACAGATAGGACAACAGTGATCCAGAGAGGTTGACTCCCAGAGGAAAGCAATACATGCCTCACCCTTTGGAAGGGAAACTGCTCTCCAGCTAATCACATCCTTCTATTTCTTAAAGGTGTCCAGAGACAAGAAGTGGTCTGTAAAAGATTGGATGACAACTCCATCGTCCAGAACAATTTCTGTGACCTTGACAGTAAGCCACCTGAAAATCAAAGAGCCTGCAACACTGAGCCCTGCCCACCTGAGTAAGTATGACAAAAAGTGAGAATTCGTTTCTTTGACTGCAAGCAATGATGTATTCATATTTGCAAATACACCCTAGAACTGTGTGGTAATCCCACTGAGTGAGGAGCACAAAGCATCAAGAGTGATAGACATTTTTTTAAAGACCACTTACTTTCTTTGTCTACTTTACTGCTAATTATCTTTATAAACTCATCTCAAATCTCAAAACTATGTAAATCAAAGTGATGGTCAAAATTCATGCTCTAGGTGTTGTAACTTTTAAAAAAAGCAGCGCGAGGAAAAAAAAACACTATGCAACAGCTCATTTGGAGGGTTTTTTGGTTTTTGTTTTTTAATTAGAAGAAAGGGAATGGGGAAAGTGGGTGGGAGGAGACCAGCCTCTGGGGACAGGAGCAGCAAAGGAGAAAAGAGAGGCATGGGGGTGAGACAGAGAGGCAGGGGGAGAGAGAGACAGAGATAGACAGAGACAGAGAAGACGAGAGGTAAGCAGGACCCTTTTAAAAGGGAACATAGCAAATGTGCACATTAGTGGCTGCAGCTGAGTATGTATCCTGTCAGAACCCCAAGGGCAGGCCAGTAAAGATGCCTGAATACTTCCAGTTTATTTAGCACAGTTTGTGCAATTGTGAGTTCAGCTCATCAAGTTAATTACATGATATTTGGCATTTTAAATATCACTCCTGTCATTTGGCTGGTCATTTAAGGCCTCTGGATGGTACTGGCTACATCTGTTTTATGTTGACCGATGCGTCTTTATTTGTTCAAGCCTACTTTCTTAAACACCCAACACCTTGAAGATTTCAAGCCTCTCTTCATCCCAGCTATAACAGAAGTTCTCAACCTCCCTAATGCTTTTAATACAGTTCCTCATGTTGCGGTGACCTCCAACCATAAAATTATTTTCATTGCTACTTCATAACTATAATTTTTCTGCTGTTATGAATTATAATTTAAATATCTGATATGCAGGATATCTGATACATTACTCCAAAAGAGGTCATGACCCAGAGATTGAGAACCACTGACCTAGACATTATGGAGTTGAATATATCATTAAAGGCTTTTTTAAAATTTTATTTTATCTTGTTTTGTTTTCCAGACAGGATTTCACTATGTAACAGCTCTGGCTGGCCTGAAACTCACTCTGTAGACCAGGCTGGCTTCAAATTCACAGAGATTCCCTTGCCCCTGCCTCCTAAGTGCTGGAGTTAAAAGTGTGCACCACCATTGCCCAACTTAAGGCCTTTTTTAAATGGTTAATATTAATTATCATATTAATACATCTGATTAAATATAAGTTTGCAATTCCTTTCCTTATGTAGTTCTAAAATGAAGTTCCTTATTTAAGATTGGAAGTGGGAGGTGGAATTCAATAGAAAAGCATTAAGAGAATGTAAAATTAAGAAAGTTTAGTCTGACTATTTTTCTTTTTTGAAAGATTTAAAGGTACATATTTTTATATATTTATTAGTCAATTTTTCTTATTGTCTTTTAACTTTCTTCTTTATTCTTTTGGATTCAGAGAATGAAATAGAAATTTTAAATGTTTAGAATGCATATATAAGATTCCTAGTAGATATTCTAGGGATAAACATCATACGATTCAGTAGGACCTAATGTGTGGGTATGAAAGAAAAGAAACAGGTTCTTTTTCTACACAATGATGCGCTATGCAGATATAGCAAAGAAAATAACTCCTGTAATACCACTGCTAGTATTTTAATATATGTTATTCTAGGTGTTTATTTATGTATAGATACACATATATATAATGAAATGGTATAGTCTTTATATGTTATAGTCAATTCTTAGTATATTTTGAACATTCTCTTTTACAGCAGTTAGTAGTACTGTCATTGTTTATTTAAATTTAATTCTACTGTTGTTCAATCCTTACTTTGTTTAAGCTCTTGCTCTCCTGTGATAGCACAGCACTAACCATTTTTTTGCCACTAAAACCTTGTTATGCATGGTTATACCTTGTGCAACATAAGGAAGAATACAATTTCTAGTCAAGAAAGAGAACATTTTAGTATTTGTGACACATTGCCAAATTGTTCCCCAGAAATATTTTAAGAATGATATATATATATACATACATACATACATACACACACACACACACACACACACACACACACACACACACATATATATATATATATAATTTCACTGAACTGGATACTTGACATTTTGTCTTTTTTTTTTTTGAGGCAGGTTCTCACTATGTAGCCCTGGAGCTTGCTATATAGACCAGGCTGACCTCAAACTTAATAGAAATCTGCCTGCTTCTGACTCCAGGGCCAAGGTAGTGAATAGAATGAAAATAGATCCATAATGTAGCCTTATGTGGCTGAGAAAAGGAAAATATTAATATTAAGGGATACAATTGATTGGAAGCTAGTGCCCTTGCATAAGAAAAAGAAGCTGAGTTGAACTCAGAGGGAAAGGCCAAGAGTTTAGTCTTTATGGTACTCTATTTAATAGCAATAATATTTCTACATGAAACCTATGTGTAGACTCCTTAATGTAAATATTACTCCTTTATAATACCATGGTTTTTAAATTTGTAGAAATCAAACAAACCAAAATACTATACAGTATGGTAATACTGAGGCCAGAATTTTAAAACATCAGTTAATCAATAAAATGTACACAGAACTATAGTTTGGTTTCTTAAAGACAAACTGAGCAAATAAATATAAAAATAACTGTCATATAAAAGTGTAGTAAGAAAATTATGAACAAACATATAAAAGAAAGTCCAAAGTAGGAAGAAATTATTCGTTTGTTTGTACTAGGGACTAAACTCAGGACTTTGCATATGCCAGGCAGGAGCTCTCCGCCAAGTTATATTTCTAGCCTTTTTTACTTTTTTGCAATCTATTTTTAAATGGGATCTTATTAAGTAGCCTGAGCTGGTCTTGACTTATTCTGTATTTCCAGCAAGTCTCCTGCTTCAGTTTCTCAAGTAACTAATATTACAGCCCTATGCTACCAGGCTCACTTAAGAAATTTATTTTTATTCAGGGGCTAGGTTTTATTTAATAGAATCTTTTATGGTTTAATGTTTGACAATTATTTTGAGTCATTGAACCTCACCCATGGACAACTATAATTTGTTATTTTAAGTTTAGAAAAAAGATTCATGATCATTCTCTATAAAACTACGAAATTTGAGAGTAGGAAGAGTCATAGATAATCTCAGCCAACTCTCATCATTTCACAGATGAGGGATTTTAATCTCTAGTGATGTTTTTCCCATTATACCAGACATCACTAGCATTCTAAGTTACAAACCAAATGTCTAGTGGCACTTTATGTGTCTGACTTCCTTTGCTCCGTCAAAGTATTCCCAGTTGTCACAATTGAAAAGAGGTTTATTATATTGCTGTTTAAGAATTGAGGAAATTCTATGCCTATAGAATGTTTACAGCATATGGTTCTCTCTGATCTTAGCTCCACTTTCCAATTCGTTGAAGAACTGTTTTTAAACCTAAGAAAGCTGTAGCATCTCCTAAGTAAACAATAGGTTAAATAATTGCCTCTTGTTGATTAAAGATGATACTGCCAAATTCTGAAGACTTTTTCTTAATTTTGTCATGTGTTTATAGAGGAGAAGTGTTGATTAGCTGACAGTGGAATAAAGACTGGAAAATCCTTTGTCTCTTCCATCCCCACAAATGCTGGCTATTGAACCCACAGTTCAAGACTGTTTTTCTTTAAATATAACTATTTAGTAACGGTTTGTTTTATTTGCTCTGCCATTTTCCTTTAAATAATAATGCAAAAAATCTGGATTTATGATGAGCTCTTTAAAAGCATGGTTTTATTAAGTTTGGATCAAAATTTTATGTAGTTCCTCTCTTTTTCCCCTTCTCCAGGTATTTATTTTCTTAATATAGATAGTAGAATGAGATCAGATCATACAAGGTACAACAAGTCACTCTGTTTTCAGAGGTTCAAACACTAATCCTCTAATGTATGCCTTTAGTTTCAGAGCTTTGAGAGGCTGAAGTCGAATTGCTGGGGATTCAAGGCCACTAGGGCTCATAGTGAGTCTAAACCTGTCTGGACTAGAGAATGAGACCTTGTCTGACAAAAGCAAAGAACCACAAAAAGCAAACAAACCTCCCCACATGAATACTACTAATTTTAGCCCCAACAGATGGTAGTCATTTTGATCACTAGGTGTTGAGAAAAAGCCAGGCATGGTAGCATGCACTTTACTCCCAACACTTGGGAGGCAGAGGCAGGTGGATCACAGTAGGTTCAAGGCCAGTTTGATCTTTAGAGTGAGATCCTGTCTCAAAGCAAACAAAAAACAACTAGATGTTGAGAAAAACCAGCTCTGGGATGTCTCAGGCCATAAAGGTTCAACAGCTGATATTCTCAGAAATGGTATCTCCCGGAATTATTTTATTACAAAATCTCAAGGTGAGAAAATAGGAAACAAAGAGTCAGGCACGTAGAGGAGGAAAAGGAAGGAGGCAGCAATTCTAAACTAGACAAGAGGACAGGGGACTGAGACAGATGCAAAGTTGACTTCAATAGTTAGACCCTGAATCAGCTTTCAAAGAGACACAGGAAGAGATAATATGATGTGCAATACAGCGAGACCAGAACTGAATGTGAAGCCTGAGGTTACAGTCGGAGGGATTTGGCAGGGTGTTTAGTTAATCATTTACTTCCATGTTTTCCAAGTTGATGAGTAGAGTGATAAATTCAGACTAAGATTCTGAGGAAATACTACTGATAATAAAAAAGTGACAAAGAATAATAAAAATAAGTAAATATTAAAACTATAGGGGTGGGTTCCCTGGCCCCGTCCTCTAAAGAATAGCTGTGCCTCCCGAGTCATGCGGCCTGGGAGCACCTGTGTTTAATTTGAAGGTCTCCATCCCTCTTGCATTATGAGACCTAATGAGATCATGGCTGGAAGTGGTATGACCGAGCTTTTTGTGGCTGAGTTATACACATTTCTGTTTTACCCCCTAATCTTGGTGATGAAATCACTGTTGCGAATTGAATCAGAGTTTTACTATGGCATCCATGCAAGTGATTATTCTCAGTACACATTTTCCTCCTTACCAAATATGGTACTAACAACTCAGGGTCATGTTCATTTACGAGAAGGAAAAGAAGAAGGAAACACTTTAAATCTCCTTTGGAAAATGACTTAGCAGAAAAAAATTATGGCTGTATCAAAGTTTTTAAGTTCAACATTAAACTGTAATTTTAAAATGAATTTAGGTTAAAAGTTCTTTTGAGTTGTGAAATGTATTTAAGTTTAAAACTGATTTATATTTATTAACCTCATTTTCTATAAATAGTGATAAAGCAAGTAATCGAGCAAAAGTCATTTTGACTTGGTGACTAAATGCAGTTTTACATTAGGGTGCTGGTACTCCCATGTCCCTAAGACATTGCCTTTCATATATAATATATACCTAGTGGACTTTGATCAGGGAAGTGGTGAGGAATTGGTTCTTGAGCTTTTGACATTCCTCTGGTTAGTCTCATATCCAAGAACATAAACATGATAGCTGCATAGTTTATAATCATAGATTGAAGAAAATATCCTATGATATATGAGATTCAGTAGAAATGACAGTTGAAGGGGAATCCAGTCTTGGTTCCAGTGTTGCTCTTTTTGTGACTGTGGAGAACTATTTTACTAACATAAAATCTTATTTTCTTTCCTCTAAAATAAAGCAGAATACCTTGAATATGGTAGGCATTCAGCTAATGCTTATTAGGAATATAATGGCCACTATTCTGGTGGCAAATAGTTAAAACTTCAACTTGAGCTGACTTCAGTACGTAAAGTTTAGGTAACAAAGCTTAGGAGAATGTAAGAGTAGACCTACTAGAATCTTGAGCTGAGGCATCAACAGGACTCCCAGCTCCTCTTTTTGAGGGGGAACATGGCATGAGCAGCTCTAGACATGTGTCCTCATACACCTTTTTGACAGGAAGGGAAAGGATCCCTTTGGCTTCAGCTAAGATATAAAAATTCTAAAGTAGAATTCTTATTGACCTGAACTGGGTCATGCTTCCCACTGGACCTATTAGTAGCATCCAGGAGAGTGATAGTGCAGAAGTGATACCAAAAAGCCTTTCTTGAAATTATGTACATGTGACAGCTCACTGGTGACTTCAAACAGAAGAATAGGAATGACATAAGTGCAGGACATGTTTAAGACATTTGGTTTCTTTCTGTACTAGCTGTGGAGAAGCATGAAGAGTTTTTCTCCTCCTTTTCTATGTTTTCATAGAACTGGCTTAGGGCTCCACCTTCGCAGATTCATATTTTAAGGATAGATACCCGGTCTTTCTCTTTCCCTGTAAGGACTGCAAAGTTTCTGCCTTCATTGGAGAACAAGTGCCAGCTCATTTGGACTTTAGCACATGATCCTCACTTGTGGAGAAATGGCTACAATGTCGTTATAACACTCTTCATGCTTGTTACATTCCAGCCTGCACTCAGTGGAGTGTCTACATCACCTATTGTTTCCTGGACCCTGCATTAGCGTGTGTTCTTTATTCAAGCCCGCAGCTTGAAATTGGCATTAGTGAAGTATTTGCTCTTTACAAAAGGAAAAGGGCAAATGGCACAAATCATAACTCTGCCCCTTCCCTGGATAACCAGTTGTTAAACGTGTCCTAGAACTTTTAAATATATAAGTTAATCCTCATGAAAATCTTATGAGGTAAATCTTATCTTCAGAAATTAATGTTAAAAGAGAGAGCAAAAAGTTTGAGAGCACCTGTTGCATTGTTTGGGTGAACTAGTTTCTGCTTGTTTCGAAACCTACATATTGCACTTTGGATGACAGCTGAGTGACAGCAAGCAGTGATTTGCTCTTGCATTTACATTGTCCTGTCAACTACCACTGAGCTGTCAGCCTTTCTAGGGAAACGCTCTCAGCTAGAAGCCTCAGTGCGCTGAAGCCACTGTTTTCTGTATTGCACGTCTTCTTCAGATGGTTCATTGGAGACTGGTTGGAGTGCAGCAGGACTTGCGATGGAGGGGTGCGCACGAGGGCTGTGCTCTGCGTCAGGAGGATCGGGCCGTCGGAGGAGGAGACTTTGGACCACGGTGACTGTTTAACACACCGGCCGATGGAGAAAGAGTCCTGTAACAACCAGTCATGTCCACCTCAGTGGGTAGCTTTGGACTGGTCTGAAGTAAGGAAATCTGGGATGCCTTAGTTATCAATACCAAAGCATTTAATATTTAAGCACACCTGAGCATGGGGATTAGACTTAATAACTGAGAGCTACCTAAAAGTGAATTTGGCCATATTATATTTTATTATTATTTGTCCAGAGGTAAGAGACTTTTGGAGCAAAAAAACTCAATGAGAAACTAATCATTAATTAAATACTTGTAAAGTAAACTTGAAATAGCATTATGATAGATACTCTTAGGGGAGGTTCTTCCTGGTGCTCCGGAAGCTCAGCATTAGTGATATGGAATTAAAAACTGAAATTCAAAGGAGGGGGTCAAGAAGTTTTCTTATCCTGAAACATATTGGAGATCAAGAGATGTTTTTTCTGGTGTTTCATTTTGAAGGCCCAGATGTTTTTTCTTTTATTTAAATTAGAAGCAATCTTGTTTTATATGTCAATCCCCGTTCCCTCTCACTCCTCTCCTCCCCTGCCCCCCACCGACCCCCTATCCCATCCCTTTTCTGTTCCCCAGGGAGGGTGAGGCCTTCCAAGAGGGATCTTCAAAGTCTGTCATATCATTTGGAGCAGGGCCTAGACCCTCCCCCATGTGTCTATGCTGAGAGAGTATCCCTCTATGTGGAGTGGGTTCCCAAAGTCCATTCGTGTACTAGGGAGAAATACTGATCCACTACCAGAGGCCCCATAGATTGCCCAGACCTCCTAACTGACACCCAGGTTCAGGGGGTCTGGATCAGTTCTATGCTGGTTTCCAAGCTATCAGTCTGGGGTCCATGAGCTCCCCTTTGTTCAGGTCAGCTGTTTCTGTGGGTTTCTCCAGGCTGGTCTTGACCCCTTTGCTCATCACTCCTCCCTCTCTATGATTGGATTCAATCTCATTATTGGAGAAGGGCATTTAAGGTAGCCTCTCCACTATTCCTTAGATTGTTAGTTGGGGTCATCCTTGTAGATCTCTGGACATTTCCCTAGTGCCAGATGTCTCTTCAAACCTGCAATGGCTCCCTCTATTATGGTATCTCTTTTCTTGTTCTCCTCTATTCTTTCCCTGACTTAGTCTTCCTGCTCTTTCATGTCTTTCTCTCCCCTCCTTTCCCCCTTCTCTTTCTCCTAACTCCATCGCCCCCCCCACAGTGCTCCCAATTAGCTCAGGAGATCTTGCCCCTTTCCCCTTCTCTGGGGGACCATGTATGTCTCTCTTAGGGTCCTCCTTATTTCCTAGCTTCTCTGGCAGTGTGGATTGTAGGCTGGTAATCCTTTGCTCTATGTCTAAAAATCAATATATGAGTGAGCACATAACATGCTTGTCTTTTTGTGACTGGGTTACCTCACTAAGGATGGTTTCTTCTAGTTTCATCCATTTGCCTGTGAGTTTCAAGATTCCATTTTTTTTCTGCTGAGTAGTACCCCATTGTGTAAATGTACCACATTTTCTCCATCCATTCTTCAGAAGATGGACATCTAGGTTGCTTCCAGGTTCTGGCCATTACAAATAATTCTGCTATGAACATGGATGAACAGATGTCCTTGTTGTAGAAATGTGCAACTTTTAGGTATATGCCTAAGAGTGGAATTGCTGGATGTGTGATAGACTGATTCCCATTTTCCTGAGGAACCACCCTACTTATTTCCAAAGTGGCTGTATGAGTTTACATTCCCACCAGCAGTGGAGGAGTGTTTCCCTTTCTCCACATCCTCTCCAGCATAAGCTGTCATTGGTGTTTTTCATTTTAGCCATTCTGACAGGAATAAGATAGTATCTCAAAGTTGTTTTAATTTGTATTTCCCTGATGGCTAAGGATGTTGAGCACTTTGTTGTGTGTCTTTCAGCGATTTTAGATTCCTCTATTGAGAGTTCTCTATTTAGTTCTGTACCCCACTTTTTAATTGGATTATTTGGTGTTTTGGTGACTAGCTTCTTGAGTTCTTTCTAAATTTTGTGGGGTTGGTGAATATCTTTTCCCATTCTGTGGGCTGCCATTTTGTCTTGTTGACTGTGTCCTTTGCCTTTCAGAAGCTTCTCGGTTTCAGGAGGTCCTATTTATTAAATGTCAATCTCAGTGTCTGTGCTACTGGTGTTATGTTCAGGAAGCAGTCTTCTGTACCAATTAGTTCCAGGGTACCTCCTACTTTCTCTTCTAAGATGTTCAGTGTGGTTGGATTTATGTTGAGGTCTTTGATCCATTTGGACTTAAGTTTTATGCATGGCGATACATATGGATCTATCTGCAGTCTTTAACATGCCAGCATCCAGTTCGGCCAGCAACCTTTGTTGAAGATGCTTTCCTTTTCCTATTGTATAATTTTAGCTTCTTTGTCAGAAATCAAGTGTTCATATGTGTGTGGGTCCATATCAGGGTTTTCAGTTAGATTCCATTGGTCTGTCTGTCTAGTTTTGTGCCAATACCAAGCTTTTTTCAAGACTATAGCTCTATAATAGAGATTGAAGTCAGAGATGATGATGAAGGTCCAGATTTTTTAGAGTTAATTTTTCTAAGTAATACAATAGTTTACTACATAATTTTAGGTATGAGTTCTTTACAAATCAGTTTTAACTTGAAATATAGCAAGTTAGGCTGTTTTGTTGGTAAACAATAATTTTAATTTCTTCTAAATTATATCTGGAGAAGAGAAAGGGAGGTGAGGAATATAGCATACCAAAAGTCAAATAAGTAATATATCTTCATTTATGTTATTATTACATGTAATCTGACTAAAATAAAATGAGGGCATTCTTTTTTTCAGGAATTACCCTATATATTAAAAAATTAACAAACAAACAATAGCATTTATTATTATCATAGCAGGTAATTTTTTCTTTTTTGTTTAAATTAGAAACAAGCTTGTTTCACATGTTCATCACAGCTCCCTCTTCCTCCCATCCTCCCTACCATACCCCCCAGTTCCCCAATGAATCTCCAGGGTAAGGCCCTGCATGATAGATCTCCAGAGTCTGTCAAGTCATCCAGGGTAGGGTCTAGGCCCTCCTTTGAAAGTCCAGGCTGAGACAGCATCCCTCATTGTAGGATGGGCACTCAAAGTCTTTTTGTATGCCACGGATAAATACTACCCAAGTCCCCGTAGATTACCTAGGCCTCCTCACTGACACCCTCATTCAGGGGGTCTGGGTCAGTCCTATGCGTTCCAAACAGCCATCAATCTGGGGTCCAAGAGCTCCCCCTTGTTCAGGTCAACTGTTTCTGTGGGTTAAACCAGCCCAGTCTTAACTCCTTTGACCATCAGTTCTCCCTTTCTGACACTAGATTCCAGGAGTTCAGTTCAGTTTTTATCTGTGGGTATCTGCCTCTGGTTTCATCAGTCGCTGGATGAAGTTTCTGTTTCCCAGACTCTCTGACAATGAGATTGTATGCTGGCACTCACTGATTCATGTCTATAATCCATAAATGAGTGAGTACGTACCATGTTTCTCTTTTTGTGACTGGCTTACATCACTCAGGATGGTTTCTTCTAGTACCATCCATTTGCCAGAGAATTTCAAGATTCCATTTTTTTTCTGGCTGAATAGTACTTCATTGTGTAAATGTACCACATTTTCTCTATCCACTCTTCAGTTGAGGGGCATCTAGGTTGCTTCCAGGTTCTGGCTATTACAAATAATGCTGCTATGAACATAGTGGAACAGATATCCTTGTTGTATGAATGTGTATCTTTTGGGTATAAAGGGAGGGCATTCTTCTTGACAAAATGATATAATGCCAGTGCACTTAAAAAATGACCTTGTGGAAAATAAGGTTTTAGGCAATTAACTTTTGACGCATCAGTATGCATGATATGCACAGGCATGCTTGTATGTGTATATCTCTGTCCCAGTGGTTCTCAACCTTCCTAATGCTGTGACCCTTTAATACAGTTCCTCATGTGGTGGCTCCAACTATAAAATTATTTTTGTTGCTACCTCATACCTGTAATTTTGCTAATGTTATAAATCATGATGTAAGTATCTGTGTTTTCCAATCTTCTTATGCTACCATGTAATAGGGCCTTTCGACTTCAAAGGGTTGAGACTCACAGGTTGAGAACCACTGCTACATACCCTTTTCACATTTCCCATAGAGGAGCTTAATCTTTCTGTAGTGTTGGTTAATGTTAAGGAGAATGGGTACCTAAAAAGAATTCTTTCAAGTCAATAAAAGATGTGTATTAGACTCTGTTCTATAATATCATGCTAGGAACATTGTGATACTTGCTTTGAGCATTTTCAGGAGTCCTCTTAAGTTCACAGAGGCAAACAAAAGACTTAAAGACTTTCCTTTAGGAACCTCTGTATGTAACTGGTCCCTCACTCCTTGAACAGCCTTTGTTAAAATTAGTCCATGAGTAGAAGGACTACTGGTGGCCACATACCTTTAATCTCAGCAACTGAGAGAGGCAGACATATCTCTATGGCTTTGAAGTCAGACTGGTCTACATAGCAAGTTCCAGAGCAGTCGAGGCTACATAGAAAGAGCTTAACCTTCTCTCCTAACAAAAAAAAGATGGTCCATGGGAGCAAAATTCTGAGCAAGTTTTTCATGGAATCTCTGGCAGAAATGTGGGTGTTCTCTCAAGTTGCCTGGCTATATTACAGTCTCTGTAATCACATTCTGCCCACCTAACTTGGATTCCTAGGTTCTGTCAAGCATATAAACATTGATATGATATAGTCTGTAATCGTAGAAAAGAAAACAGATTCCCCCACACAGAGTTCATGAATGTCTAAATTCACCTGAAAATTAAGTTCATTGATAATACTAGCCATTTTGCATGGTTGTGAATCCATACCAGGATCCTCAGAGAAATACATGGATGTTGACCAATAAAGATGACAAATCTGTTATAGTAAAATTCATAATGGAAGACCATATATTTGGCTTCAATAGCTTTGGGATGTCGAGTCCATAAGTACAATTGAGTGCTTCCTGGGACAGGCACTGTAGAGATGAAAGGACCTAGTGGGCTCAGGAAAATAAGATATATTCATACAGTACCTAGAGTACGGTGTGATAGTATTTAATAATGGGGAATTGTGAGGTATGAATGCATAGCTATTATAGAAATTCATAGCTGAGGTGGTCAGAGATATATTCACTCATATCAGAGTTTGTAGTCACCTCCACGGGGGGGTTTTGTGACCCCTAAATAGGGAATTTGACAGAGCCATGTAGAGAGTAAAAAGAAAAGATAGAGAATTTGTTACAAAGGAATAATATTACCAAAAGAAGTGGGCACATGCAGAGAAAGATTTAGAAGCCCAGTGACAAAGATGGAACTTTGGGGTTACTTGCATAGTATGGGCTTTCTTGTGTATGTTCTGTTACCTGTAGTTCCACAAATACCTTCATGTACCACATGTCTCTTTAGCATTTGAAATCTTCATTCAAGAGTGTGCATTAGGTGTTCTAATGAGCCATGGGTCACCTTCAGACACTCTGGGGTCTATCTATGATAGTGGTTCCTGGCAGTTCTAGTTGGCTGCAGATCTTCGGGAGGGAGAGGTCTCCTTTGCCACCTTGGGAAGTGATTTCTCTGTCTGCTGACTTCGTGGCATTTGTGTAAGTCTTTCCTCACCTCACTCACTGGCCTCTTTCCTTTCTTAAGAGGAACCTAAAATGGGATCAGCAGCCTTTGCAGTTTGTTGGAATTAAGAATTGAAGGACACAGAATTTTAAGAGAGGAGGGAAACTGCTTAAAAAGTCTGAACATAAACACAAACTATTGTAGTGCACATGCCGGTAATTCCTGCAATTCTCACAGACAGGAGAATTGCTGTGAGTTTGAAGCCAGCCTGAGTAACATAATAAGTAAGTCCTAGACTGACCTGGATTATAGAGTGAGTTCCTTCCTCAAGTAAGAAAAAAAAGGCAAAAGAGAGAAGAGAGGGAAAGGAGCACAAAGGTTGAATTAAGTCGTCCTTAAAAAGAGAAACAAGAAGAAGCTTTGGCCAATGGGTGAAATAACTTTTGCCTATGGGTGAAATAGGTTAGTTTTACATCATCACCACATTTTTGTTTTCAGATGGAATAACCAAATACAGCCACCTTGGAATGGAAGCTATAGGTGAAATATAAGGGGTCCTGCATTTAATTTCACACTGATCATACTTCCACTTCATTGGTATTTTTATTCTATCTAGTTCATCTTCGAAGTGACATTCTCAGATAGATTTAAAAAGCTCAGAGGCATCACTGGAGGCTGCCTGCAGTCAGACATGCATGCTGAGGACATGTTAGTCATATTTCTTATGTCTTGTTTACGACAACTGACATAAGAGAAAGAGTGCTGGGAAGTGGGGTGCACATGTTGGGACTACCACTTAAGAAAAACATTAGTACCTGCTATTATTTCCCCCAAGATGACCTAGGAAAACTATCAGGAGCAGAGCATAATTTAGGAAGTGCAGACATTACTGTCTAGTTGAGCACCATCTTTATTGCCATTATGTTTTGGTCAAGAGGGAGGAAACGGCTGTTGTCTGCCATTTGTGTTTATTTAGCAAAGGCAGGCTTCCCTTTCCTTCCTTACCAGGAAGCCTAGCTCTCCCCTAAATGGGTTAATGGAAGGAAAGATAAACAGCACCAAAGAGTCAGTGTATGAGCAGCTGAAGAGCAAAGCCCAAGCCCTGGGCCTCAGAGACTGGTGTTGGGGAAGGAGGCTGTGGAGAAGAGCAGGCATCATTCAATCTCTCTTGAAGGCAGCCTTTTCAAAAAGGTACCCTGTTTTCTTTTGACACACCCTTGATAACTCCCCTGCTCTTTCAGCTCTCTCCTGATTGCATGATCAGGATTGCTGGGCAGTTACACTCTGAATGACCCCCTTCTAAGTGGTATCCCCTGCCTTCAGTTTTTTCCAATAAGTGACTTTTTATTTAATTTTATTATCATGCCTAAGTAGTACAATATTTAAAGACCAGAACTGATAGTCAGGCTATAGATATGGAGTATTTGTGGCTAGCTCTGTAGGGCTGAGACCCAGTGTAGTTGTTGAATAATTTGGCTTTGAAAATGAGTAAGAAAACAAGATTTTCGTCTCTTTAACTCTTAACTCTTGCCTCCTCTGAAGGGATCTTAGAAGAGCTGCATGTTGTCCTTGAAAATACATCTTGATGAGTCTTTTTCTAAGTTCGAGGAAATGCATTCTACTTCTAGATTCATTATGATAAAGAGAATATATAGAATCCTTGATTTTTTTTAATCTAAGAAAAAACTTCAATATTTTCTCCTTTTCTATGCCAATATAATAGGCTCAAAGACTTCACTGAATAAAACCAGTCAAAAGCCAGTGATGATAAAGTACACAGGAATTTATTTTCTACACCCACTCTCATTGTATATGGCATTAGCCTTGTATTCACATGCCTGTCTCTTAAATAAGAATACAGGCCTTTTGAACATGAATAGCCTTCAGTTCCACTCTACAGAGCAGTGGTCCTCAGCCTTCCTAATGTTGCTCCTATTAATACTATTCCTTGTGTTATGGTGAACCCCCAACCAAATTATTTCATTTCTACTTGATAACTGTAATTTTGATGCTGTTGTGGGTCGTAGTGTAAATATTTTTTGGAGATAGAGGTTTGTCAAAGGATTGCGACCCACAAGTTGAGAACCACTGCTATAGGCTTGGGAAATATGTTTGGATGAAAGATACAAATAACAGCTCACATGTGTGTAAGTCCTCAATTGACTGAGAGGAAGATGGGGATTTGGAGGAAGGATCCAGAAGATCTTAGAACTTCCGTCAGCCACTGCAGTAAGTAGGTAACTTTAAAAAAGCATCTAGAAACAGGGAAAGGATAGGGTTTGTGGCATAGGAAGAAGGGTCGTTTCAGTGTGATGAGCAGACCCCCAGTTTTAATGCTTGTGTCCAGAGGTGTTTGTGCAGCCATGTATTCTTGACTACCATACTGGAATAATCGATCTACTCCACCACTAGCTTGCTCCACAAAGACACGTTCTTGTGGTCTACTAATAACATAAAAGTTCCCTTTTAAAGACTACACCCAGCAAGTAGGCTTCCACATTCCAAAGCTCCACAGACTCTTATCACAGCTGAAGGAGGCCAAGACTGGGGAAGAATGGAGGAATAAGCCTATCCCTAATAAAAGAAGAAAGTATTAGCCAAGAAAAGCAAACATTGAATTTAGCTCTTAAAGACCTTGGGGAAAAGAGTAAAGTACTTCCCCTTAAACTGTTGAAGGGGCTTTATAACTGGGAGCTTTTTCTTATAGTGTGTATTGTATACATATGCACATTTACTTCAATAGTCTCTTCACATTTTCCTGTGATTAAACTATTGTTATTCTATATTTGTTTTTATTTCCAGTGTACTCCAAAATGTGGTCCAGGATTCAAGCATCGGATTGTTCTATGCAAGAGTAGTGACCTTTCTAAAACATTCCCAGCTGCACAATGTCCAGAGGAGAGCAAGCCTCCTGCTCGCATCCGCTGCAGTCTGGGTCGCTGTCCTCCTCCCCGCTGGGTTACAGGAGACTGGGGTCAGGTATGGCAGCCAGACTTGGGACCCTTTGAGATACAAGCCTGGGCTTTCTGATGTGATCATTGGGAGGGTCCAGGCAGGAGTAAGGATGCTCCTGGGAATCCTAAGTATGAGATTTACCTGTGAATCTAAGCAAGCCTTTGGGACCAACTGTGGACACATACACCACATTTCTCCACACCTGGGAACATCCCACTCTATTGCTATCATTATTATTGTTATCATTTGGGGGTTTTGCCACAGGGCCAAAACTCGGTGTAGGTCATACTGTCTTCAAGCTCACAATCCTCATGCCTCAACCTGTTAACAGGGATAATAGGCATGCACTACCATCCAAGCCCCAAACTCACTTGTTCTTTGGAGCCTACCATTTCAAGTTCAAAGTCAACCAGACTCAATAAGCAGAAGTGTAAGCAAACCAATGTATTCCAATCCTAGTTCTCAACTAATCCAGCAATAAATCAGTTAATATCAATGTCTTAATTTTCCCACTCATAAAGTAGATTATTCCCTCTAACCTCACAGAGAAGTTTTGGGGGCCTTAATTAAAATAGTGCTGTGATTGATATGATACAAAAATTAGTGCTTACACTTCAAATTACTTTTATCTGATGGATACTGTGAATTAGGAAACAGTATACAGTACTTTTAGCTGTGTCTTATATATTTTATATCAAACTCATTTTTATTTTTATTTTTCTACTTTTCTTTTATTATGAGTAAAAATACATAAATTTGTTGTATGTGACAGGTGTGCTGAGGATCAAACTCAGGTCATCAGACTTGGCAGCTAACCCCTTTATACACTGAGCCTTCTTAGTGGCCCAGTTCCTACTTGAATTCCTTCATTCCATATATATATATATCCCACGTGTGTGTGTGTGTGTGTGTGTGTGTGTGTGTTGTTAATTTGTGTTATCTTGCTATTGGTATTGTTAAAGTCTATAAAAAAAGAAGTTATGTGAAATGATGCCTATGTTAATTAACAAAAATTATTCATTATACAGTATACATGTGTATGTACATTTTAAATGTCAGACCATTTGTGATAAATTAATGCAATTCTATCAAGTAAAAAATAATTTAAAAGAAAACCAAATTGATATGTTTTATATAAGAGGGAAATTAAATACTGTTCTTCTAAATGTCAAAGAAGAAATATATTAAACCACATTGAGAAAATAACTCTCAGCTGTGTGTGTGTGCGCGCACTCATGTGACACAGTGAATGTGTAGAGGCCACAGGACAACTTTCTGGAGTTGATTGCCTCCTTTCACCTTTATGTGGGTTCCAAGAATAAAACTCAGGTCATCAGGCTTGTGGGATAAGAACTTTGCTCACTGAGCCACACTGAGCAGCCCTCGAATTCTTATTGACTGGCCCAGTCATCACTGCTGTACTCAACTAACATTTTGATCAGATTCAGAGTGCTCGATTGGGTCATCAAGCTGGATGTGAACACCTATAATAAACAACAATCCAAAGTCAATTCCAGCCTGAGAATTGCTGACTATTTTACTTCCTCTGTAAGATTTTCTCTTTATTCCCTTGTAATTCTGCCAAGCTTGTTTGGAGTAGTTATGATAGCCCAAGAAATTACCATCCATTGTCTTCGGAGTACTATACTGCTTTAGTTTTCTAGGGCAATAATATAATCCTTGAGTTTTGAAACCAATTCCATAGTAAAACAAATGAGTCATACAGTTGTCAATAACAATTACATATAGATTTTAAAATTTAATATGTACAATAGTTAAAATAATATCTGATAAACGTTGTGAAAGTCAATAGTTTATTCTTCTATATATTTTAATTTAGTGCTCTGCTCAGTGTGGCCTTGGACAGCAAATGCGAACTGTTCAGTGTCTCTCCTATACTGGACAGGCATCTGTTGAATGTCCAGAAACTGTTCGGCCTCCGTCCATGCAGCAGTGTGAAAGTAAATGTGACAGTACTCCTATCTCCAGTACTGAAGGTGAGTATCCCTTGGAAAGAGTTTGATTGCATTTCTGGGACTCTCCTCTACTTTATACTTTGAAATTTCTTTACTTTTTTCTTCTTCTGTTCCAGGCTGTCCTGGAACTCATTCTTTAGACCAAGCTGGCCTGGAACTCACAGAGATCTACCTGCCTCTGCCTTTGCCTCTCAAGTCCTGGGATTAAAGGTGTGCACCACTATTGCCTGATAATTCCCTTTATTAATACCAAATGCTAGCAAAAATCCTGAATTTTATCTTTCATTTAAGTAAGCATACTTTATTCATGCAAGTGTAATTCAAAATGGTATTATGTATGAGATTTCAGAAATTATCCAGAATAGGAAGATAAATATGGCACAGTCAGAATTTCAGATTTCCTTCATATATAAAATATATGTACAGTCTTACCAATAACATCTGAAGCCATGGACTTAAATTATTTAAAGAGATACAGCTATAAAGTTTGATAGTTTGTTGATAATTTTCTAGTGAAAATTAAATGCTTATAAACCTCTTCAAAAGATATCTGTTCCTGTAAGTCAGCTCTATCCAGCTCGAGGATGTTCTAAAAATTATCTTCATGATTTTAAAATGTCTTTGGGATTTTGTTTTGAGGAGGAGGATCGTCTTGTGTGATGTGTACAGAGGCCTTGCAACTTTGACAAATGTCTTTTTGTTTATCTAAGGCTCCACACTGTGTATTTGTTGTAATGTAGTTGCCTTTTTACAGTAGTATAGCCATGTCTCACAGCAATTTTAAAATATTTTTAATGTGCAAACCTCTAGCTCTAATCCCATCTACTTGTGTTGTTGTTCCTGTAGTAAGGTATATCCTAGAAATTTCCATTTCTTGGAAAGAATTCAAAATGTATAACAAACAGAAGCAGTTGTCTTGAAAGTAGATGTCTTTCACTCATTATAAGTTATTAGCAACCTGTCTCTTGAGTTTAGAAGGTCTGTTTTTATTTCAGAATTGAAAAGTGAAAGGTTAAGTAGGAGAGAAGATGGAACTAATCAATTAAACTATTCTGCATGATTGATCCTTTAATTTTATTTATGTCATATACATAAGCAATCTTTCTGTTTTATATTTCTGCATAATATCATGCAATTTTTGCAATAATCTTTTGAGACATATTATTGCGGACAAAGATACTGAGGCATGGAAGCACAAAGAAAGATGGTAATTTTCGCAGATTACAAGTCTAGGAAGTATTAGACAAAGAAAGCAGGCTTTAAACTCAGATTTGGCAAAGCCTTGAAGCATGTCAATTTCCACTATGCTTATGTATTATTCCTTTTTTAGCCCACACTGACCTTGCATTCATGACCTTTCTACCAGTGTCTTAAAAACTGGGATTATAGGAGTATGCCTCCACGTCCAGCTATTTTTTTTTAATTTAAAGGAAGAATGTGCTATGTGAAGCAGTTTATGTAATTCTAAGGGATACTCAAATGAAGATCAATGACTTTAACCTTTTGGATCAAGGCAGCCTGCATATACTAAGTTGTCTGTGAGCCAGCTGTAATGTATCACTAGGGAAGTTTAAGATGTGCTCAGAAAAGTGAAGACAGCATTTGACTCAAATCATAAGTTGTCACTGTCTTAGTTATGGTTTCTGTTGCTGTGAAGAGATGTCATGACCATGGCAATTCTTATAAAAGAAAACATTTAATTGGGATGGCTTACATTTTACAGGTTTAGTCCATCATCATGGTGAGATATGGTGGGATACAGGCAGACATGGTGCTTACAGAAGGAGCTGAGAGATCTATATCTTAATCTGCAGGCAACAGGAAGTGAACCGTGACACTGGGCATAATTTGAGCATAGGAGACCTCAAAACACACCCCAACAGTGACATACTTCCTGCAATACAGCCACACCTACTCCAACAAGACCATACCTCCTAGTAGTGCCACTCCCTTTGGGGGCCATTTTCTTTCAAACTGTCGTAGTCTCACCCACAGGGAAGGGATGGGCAGATGCCATGGATGTCAAGAGGGTTTTTGCACAAACATAATGATCTGGTTTGGGGGTCAGATCAGAGAGATAAGATGGGAATCTTAGAAAAATCAGAAAGACCAGTTTCTAATTAAGAATGGAGAGTAGAAAGCGCCGTGCTTATCAGGAGAGTCAGGCTACTCCCAGTGAGAAGTTACTGGAAGGCCGTTTAGCTCTGCCACTACAGAGTAGTTAGGGGAGATCTCTTGAGATCTAAAACATAGCCCTTACATAGGGTGATACAGATAAAATGGTCTGTAGTTAAGACCTTGAGAATTGTTTTAACTGCCAAGGTTTAGGTAATGGTTGCTCACCTACTCAGTATTTTTTTATGAAAATGTAAAGTTTCAAGTACACAACAAAGTCGAAAGAATTCTTAGGTGAACACCCACCATCTAGAGTAAACTATTACATTAACATTTTAGTAAACTTGCTTCATTTTTAGGTGTAATCCATCTTCAGTGTGGTAGGGTTTTTTGTTCTGTTCTTCATTTTTACCATTTTCCATATATATGTATATGTATATATACACACACCTTGGATATTGATTCTCACCCCCACCATATTCTCCTCCCCCACAAATCTCTCTCACATTCATGTCTATTTGGTTGGTTTTGGGGCCCACTGAGGTTAAGCAGGGCCATATGTGTGACCGTGGGTTTGGAACTGGTCAGCTCAACAGACAGTACATAACTATAGACAGTGTTTTTTAAAGAACATACTTAATTCCTTCTGCCATTAATCCATCTACTTTGTCAGACACTGAGACTACGGGAGGGATACTACAAAGTTCTGTCCACAAAGGGAGCATAACTTGGTAGGGATGGTGGCAGGAAGACTAACATGGTGAGCAGTATTTTAGCAGAAACATAAAGAAGCTCCACAAGTACACATCGGGATATAATGGACACAAATGTCATGGCACAGTTAACTGGAGCTGGGCGGGAGGCTCTAATAGTTTACCAAGGAGATGCTGGGGTGCGGGGTGTTTCTGGCTCAGGCAAGCATGTGCCGTCATGATGGAATTTGAGTAAGATAAAAAATAAATAAACACATAGAGATGGAAAAAATGGAGGGAAGTTTTAGTCAGTCAAAGATAATAAGAGAAAGAATCAGAAGTAGGGCATCGGGAAATTAAAATAGTGACAGGAAAGAGGAGAAGGAAAGGGGCAGTGCAGTTTACTGTGTCCAACATCTGCTTTCGTTCTTTTCTCTCTGAAAACCTCCAGTGAAAGGTTAAGACTTCATAGGCAGGATCCTTACAGGCTTGACAGGCTGCCACTGTGAGGGTAACACCACATTGCTGCCAAGAGTGAATTATAGCAGACTAGGTACCACTGCATTTAAAATACTAAGTTTTCCAAGTGTATATGGGAGCTGGGTCTAGCCCATTCAGACTCACCTGAAATTCTATCTCCAAATGCCATTTTATTCATTATTCATTCAGTTTCAAGTTTCCTCGGAGTTTATTTGGGGAATCTTCTCAGCTTCTCCATAACACAAGGCACTCTGTCATCTAGTATTTGTTGATGATGATAATAATGATTCATGGGATGCCATGAGCTAGTAATTAACCAGGAAAGTGGTGGGTAGTCAACGTTTCCCTCAGACACACTTCTCTGAGAAAGTCTGGTCAGATCATAAATCTCATAACAAAATCTATGAAAAAATTGCTACAGAATTTAGTCCTTAATGTGGAGTTTGATGTACGAAAATCAGTAAGAAGAACAAGAAAGATCATTTGAAGGCTTCAATTTAAAGGAGATGGGGAAGACCAGAATTTCTTTTTTCCTTCATCACTTCAAGGTGCTCCTAATGCATTTAGCATTTAGTTCATATTCTTGCCTGTTGACTTTAGAGGGAACCTGTGTTTAAGTTGGGATTATAACATCTTGCGGTGAAGGTGGGCGACATCCAGAGGTAAGATTGAGGAGGAGCAGGGAAAGGACAAAAAGTGTTACTGTGTTAATGTGGAATCAGAGTGACCTGCAATGGCTCATGTCACTTTGCTTCGGGAACTTGTTGGTTATCCCATGCTGCCTAAATGTACCAAATGGCAAAGGCTTTAGTATACTTTTATCTGAAAAGTACACTAACACCAGCTCCAGTGTCACATGTCCTCTGGTCTCTCATTTCTTGCTGGACTCTCAATTTCCACGGACAAGTTGTCAGAAGCTGATCTTAGTTTTTAATCCGAAATATAAACCTTGGATGTTCAACTTATAGTCCTCTTACTATTGTCTTCTGAACCTCACGAAGTGCTTACAGGTGTGGAGGGTGTGCAGCCAATCTACTTTCATTCTGCCTAAACTGTGTGCATACTGAACACTCCAACTTATTCATGAAAATTCTTTCACTGGGTATTCTAACTCGTTCCCGTGATGCAAGTAGGCAAGGTCTGCAATGTCTAATGAACTCAGTGCAGGAACATTCTCATTTAGGAGTTGGTCTTGTATTGAACCAAATCCAGTTTACTGTCATAATGAATCTGAATCCATGTGCATCCTAAATCCATAGTCTCTGTTTAATTTTGATAGCATCTTTTCTAGGTTAGTATTTTGAAAGGTTCATGTAAAACACCTGGGAGAAACTCATTGGCACACCAATGATAAGTACATTAATATATTTCCTTTGAAGTTGGTTATCTAATTTTGTTATTCAAATCTACCAAAGCCTATATTTCCAAAATGTATGGCAGGTTACTTCTAATAGTAGATTTAGTTTATATGAAAAGAGTTTTGGAGCACTGAATGATTTATTCTCACTGTAAGTACTTCATGACAGTATTTCTTCAGGACTGGGGTATGGTATAAAAACAGGAAAGACAAAATGTCTCCTAATGTCCACACAGCAAGGACCTCTCACTCTTCCAGTACCCTGAGCAGGAAAACAACAGGAGGAAGGCTTTCTTCCTGAGAGCCCACTTGACTGGTACATGATGGTGTAGGAGACAGGGTAAGACTCCCTCATCTTGGACTCTGATTTTCTGCCTTGGGTTCTACTGTCTAAAGGCAACGGAAGAATAGCCCCCATGCTAACACATCTGCCTGTAGTGGAGAAATATGATAGTAAAGATAAAATCTTTGAGCAGACTAAATACAGGAGACATTATAGCCTCCCCTAAACCTGAAGGACCCATTTTAATACTTTCCCTAGAACATTTATTTGCACATTATGTACTACACAATGCAGAGAAACTTTTTAAGTGCTAACTGAAGATCATTCAGAAATTATTTTTTTAATTTATTTAACTTTATTTTATGAGCATTGGTATAAAGGTGTTAGATGCCCTGGAACTGGAGTTACAGACTGGGTGATGGAAATTGAACCCGGGTCCTCTGGAAGGTCTGTCTTACTGTGGTATAGCCAGGCCATATGGTAGAACTTTTATTGATTGATTGATTGATTGATTGACTGATTTTGAGGAACCTCCAAATCATTTCCATAGTAGGTAGATTAGTTTATATTCCCAGCTATGCCACGGTGTTTAACCAAAGGACTCTGAGTCCATTATTACACCAAGATTTGTAATCCATGTTATTGTAACAACCCACAATAGCTAAAAGATGGAATCAGTGTAAGTGTCCAACAGCAAAGGAATAAAGAAAAAATAGATTTTTCTAAATGTATAAAGAAAAACAAATTTATGCCATGTGGAGGAAAATTAATGCAACTGTAAATAATCACATTAAGTGAATTAAGCCAGTCTCAGAAAGACAAATGTCACTATGGTTTTCTCACTTATAGTTTGCAAATTTCAAATAGATACATAAAATCATTGATACTATATAACATTAAAATAGAAGTAAAACTCTCTAGGAAAACAAAGGGTATTAGCTGGAGGGGTGGTAAAGTGGAGGGCGATGGAGAGGGAGTGTTTAATGCACAGAATATACTTTTATGAAGATGCTCTTACATAGCTCAATACCCTGTGCGGGGAAAACACAATGAAAATTGTTTTAAACTGAAATATGTTAGCTGTATGATATATTACTCAGTTAGATGACAGGAAATTTTCATAATTTTGACATATTTTGAGAATGAGGCAGAGTAGTAAAGGGTAAGTTTTATAAGTAAGACCTCTCAAATATATCGTCAGGGTGTCAGGACAAGACAGCCTTTTCTTGCTTAATGAGAATGGCTGTGCTGAGGTAGAAATCAACAGTACCTTTAGTCCTGGTTTAGCTATTTTGGAGGTTCTATTCAGCTTCCTATAACAATGGGGCTTTAAAACTTTTTATATCTATCATTAACTGTTTACTCGTGCAAGTATGATAAGAAAAAGTTAAGAGGGGTAATTCAGTCTACCCTGAGTGCTGACGAACTAGAAATGGCCTCCTTTTCTTCCCTTCTCTATAAAGTAAGTCAAATTCTCAAAAGCTAGAGGACCTGGGTATGGGCCCTACTGGCTAGCCTACCACTGTGTCAGCTAGAGTAGGCCTGTCATTTACATTTCAAGAATGTTGCCAAATCAAGAGTGGCCTCGCAGCCAGACACTGAGGTTTGACCCCAGTCCTTATAGCGACTAGCTTTATGACCCAGCGTGGGTTCAAAACCTCCCAGTCCTTATAGCGGCTAGCTTTATGACCCAGCGTGGGTTCAAAAACCCTTTTTGAACTTACACTTTGCTATTTATGTAAAGCTGACATTTCACATACTTAAAAGGATTAAATATAAAAGTATAAAACTGCCTGAGGTTGTGCCTGACATAAGGAAGTGCTTGATAAATTACACTTTTTAATGCTGTTACTAAATCGGGCTTTTGTGGAGTTACAAGACTAAGCAAATAGAAGCCTAGCTGTGACTCAGCTTTGGTGACTATATTTCCATCAATCCCACTGTGTGATGAACTGATTTTTCTAGTCCCAACAGTTCCTAGACGGAAAAACCAAAGAGCAGGGGCTGGGTCTTTAGCCTGGTGCTGCTTAGGAGCTTTGCACAGCTACAGTGTCCTGAGTAGCCTGTGTCTCATCAAGGTCTGCAATCTAGTCTTGACCATCCTCATCACTTGCCCAGGCCTTTCCTGGCTCTTTGCTGCTGGCCCCATTGTGGTCTGCCGCTCTGTTTAATAGCTTTCTGTTATTTTGCTTTCTGCATAAATGTGTAGCCCTCTCTGGCAGCTGTTACTCATCTGATGGATCTCAGAGAAATGACATATGATGGCTGCTGTCAGAGGCTGATGAGAGGGGGACAAACTGTGCTAACTGAGCTGGATGCCTCCGCCAGTGTTTTCTGTTGTATGTATTACCTTACACATACCTTATCAATTGAGCAGGGCCTGTCATGCTCTTCATTTCTGAGCTAGAGCACTGAGGTAGTTTAACAAAGGCCACATGAATGTTAGAAGCAGCAGAGTCATGCATGTCTCTTTTAGGGTCCTCCTTGTTATATAGCTTCTCAGGGGTTATGAATTTCCTTATATCTACTATCCATTTATGAGTGAGTACATATCATGTTTGTCCTTTTTGGTCTGGGTTACCTCAGTCAGGATGGTTTATGATGGTTGGGTCTGGGTTACCTCAATCAGATGATTTTCTAGTTCCATCTATTTGCCTACTAATGCCATTGTTTTGTTTTTGCCACTGAGTAATACTCCATTGTGTAAATGTACCACTTTTTCTTTATCCATTCTTTGGGTTAGGGGCATCTAGGTTGTTTCCAGGTTCTGGATATTATGAACTAAGAGGGACATGCATGGATGCCCCTGGGAATGGAAATATATAAGATCTCCTGAGTAAATTGGGGGTGGCAGGAGAGAGAAGGAAGGAGTTAAGAGGAGGGGGAAGGAGAACATGAGGGAACCAGATAGTTGAGTTGGGGGAGGGACAGAAAGGGAGAGCAAGGAAAGAGAAATCTTGACAGAGGGAGCCATTATGGGGTTAGGGAGAAATCTGGAGCTAGGGACACTCCCAGGAATCCACAAGAATGACCCCAGCTAAGACTCCTGGCAATAGTGGAGAGGGTGCCTGAACTAGTCATATACTATAATCAGATTGATGACCACCTATTGTCATCATAGAACCTTCATCAGTAACTGATAGAAGCAGATACAGAGATCCACAACTAAGCACTGGAGTGCAGTCAAAGAGAGGGAGGAGGGATTATATGAGCAAAGGGGTCAAGATCATGATGGGGAAACCCACAGAGACAGCTGACCCGAGCTAGTGGGAGCTCACCGACTCTGGACTGTAGTTGAAGAAATGTATAGGACTGAACTAGGCCATCTGAATGTGGGTGACAGTTCTGTGTCTTGGGCAGTCTGTGGGGCCACTGGAAGTGAGACCAGGATTTATCCCTAGCTCATAAACTGGCTTTTTGGAGCCCATTCCCTATGGAAGGATACCTTGTTCAGCCTCGATATTGGGGGAGACGAGGTTTGGTTCTGCCTGAATTTGATATGCTAGTCTTTGTTGACTCCCCACGGGAGTCCTTATACTTACTGAGGAGTGTGATGGGGGTTGGGTGGGAGGAAAGATGAGGGGGAGTGGGAAGTGGGGAAGGAGGGGAAATCATGGTTTAAAAAAGATGGGGCAGAGCCAGAGTTCATCTCCACCCCTGACTCACTGTGTGCTCACCCATAAGTAGCTCCTGCCTCACTAAGCTTGATCCTGCTCCTAGGAGTTTCTGCTCCCGAGGAAGTTAGTTGAGAACTAACTTAACAGGGGTATGAAGTTCAGAGGGACACCCAGGACTAGTACACACTCACCCTCCCATCCCCCTGCTGACTGGGTACTATTTAGGGCCTCTTGCAGAGGAAGGTCCAGAATCCAGCACCTACCTATGAGAAATCCTCTACTGTCTATATTTGGGTGGGTAAAGAAAGACAAATTTGCAAATATCCCATTTTATCCACTATGCATTCATTTTTAAATCAGTTCATAAAGTCTAAATCTAATGCTTAGAATGTCTTTATATTTAATCACATTTTGCTCAACTCACAGTTTTCCCCATCCAGCAACTGTTCCAAAAATGGAGCAGTGCATCTTCCAATAAAGTTGTGTCCCAGGGAACAGTGCTCTCTCTTGGGTCTCAAAAATGATTTGTGTCTTTGAGGCAGTATTTTCTTAGTAGTAATTGAAATACTGAATCTTCATTGAGTTTAGCATGTAACCTCTTCCTTCCTTTCCAAAAATCAGGCAAGGAGAGACACTAGTAACTAGCTACCAGTAACAGTAGCAGTAATTCCGTCTGCTACACTTAATGTCTCTATTCTACTTAAGCAGAGTACAGAAGGGTCTATCATCTGGTTCCCTTTTTTAGTGTAAAATTTAAAAACATTTTAATGCCCCTCCTTACTATGTTTCAACCCAAACTTAATTTACTGCGATTCCTAATATAAGCTTTTCTGATCAAGTATCTAAATACTGTTCTCTTTTATATTTACTCTTGAGTAGGGTAGTTAAACAGTGGCAGAGTTTACATTTTTAGAAGATTTGAGGTTCCTGTGTCAAATTTTAAGACTTGCTAAAGGAGCCTTGAAACTGAGAGTGTAGACTATACCTCACTCTTCAAGAAGAGATGGGAATGGTCCTTTGTTGTGTACTCAATTTTCCATGCGTATCATACACAGTAGATATTTGGAGTCTGGGCAGATTTCTGAAGCCAGGACAAAACAAGCAAGCAACAAAAGTTATTGTACTACGTGAGTCTGACTTGTCAGAAATGTTTCCATGTTGCTTCGGTATAATCAGGTGGAGAAAGTAGAAAATGTAATTACTATGCTGACAAATATTTTAAAATCCTCAAATAAAATGACCATAATACTAAAGAGGAGTCCATTTTTACAGCAGTGGGTTGGAATGACGGAAGAGGGAGGTGTGGCTCCTATTAATCAGAGGCCCCTGTAATCAGTCCAACATGCTACCAGCCCCAGTGGGGAATAGGGAAAGACTCATTCACTCACCTTCTGGCTGCAGTAACTGCAGACTGCAGCTGTGGCAGTTCTAACACCGGGGAGAAAACACACAGGAGCAAAGAAGTCTGTGTCTCACTTCCAAATTAAGAAAAGACATTTCTACATGTTTCTGTAGCCCACAGACTGCTGCCCTTTGAGGCCAACCCCTCCCAGCTTTCCTCTTTGTATAGTGGAATTGCCCAAGCTAGGCCGCTGCCAGCAGTCCTTTTCACGAAGAGGTTCTTGTGAGACATGCGGACTTTGGTATCAGACAATGCAACTCATGTTTGATTTTGGATAACCTTACATGTTGAATAAAATAACACTTGGGAAAGAAGCAATAAAAGCACTGTAAGAAAAATGACTCATGTTTCCAAGATGTCTGAAGTGATCACTCATCCCAACAAATGCTAATTCTTTCAAGACACAGTGGGCATGTACCACACTTATAAAAGTCTGGAAGAAAAGCCTTGCATTTTTTAATAGTGTCAAAGTATATCAAAAGAATGTTTCTGGTAGGTTGTTCCAGTCAGTGTGCTTAAAAACAGAAACAAAATTATAAAAATCACACAATGTACAAGTGAAGGTGGATTGGCCAGAGGGGCCCTTGCTGAGCGGACAGGCATGTCGGCTTGTTTACGTGACTCTAATTGTTTCCCATTTTCTGCCTCTATTTGCTAGAGTGCAAAGATGTGAACAAAGTGGCTTATTGCCCCCTGGTGCTGAAGTTCAAGTTCTGTAGCCGAGCCTACTTCAGACAGATGTGTTGTAAGACCTGCCAAGGACACTGACCCGCGGAAAGCCGGCGAGTCCTGTCATTTCATCATGGAAATGCGTCCATCAAGGAGAGCCACCCAGAGGACAAGGATTGATGTCCTTACACAAGCATTACCCTGTGGAAAATGTAACCACTGGTCAGCCCTAGCTGACAGGATTTCAATATTATTTTAACTTCTATGAAGTGGGATTTATTGATCCAAAGTGCTGGACACGGTATTAGGAGGGAATGCCAGATTTGAGAGATCCAAACAACACAGGGAGACTTGCTTACTGTGGAACGTTTGTGTTCTTTCGAGTAAATCTAATAGCCTGTTTACCTCCTTGGACCATTAAGATAATTTTTATTATGGACTTAGCAATGACACTGAATCCATTTGTATTTAAGACTGTTTAAAATGTAGTTGTTATGACTTGGTCAACTATGGAAGTAGAAGAGATTCAGAATTCTTAAGTCATAGCTTTAAAATATTTACTATACTTTATCTCACCACAGTAGCAGCACAATTTAAATTATAAAATGGGCTTTGAACTGTAATTTAAGAAACAAAATTATAAATCAAAAGCAATGAAAGCTTGTATTATTTTTCTTTATCCCACTTAATTTCCTTAGGAATAGCCCCCTGTTCTGAACACTGCTGTGAGCCATGGATAAAACTCTATTAAACTGAACAGCGAGGGACTTGGTTTGGAGCCGCACAGCAATCGCTGCAGCTGTGCAAGTCTATAAATTCAGTGCTAAGAGATTGTGGCCAACTTGCCGTTGTGCAAGTGAAGCTGAGATTTCCATTAAAACTTTAAGAGAAAAACATTTCAATTTCACGCAGAAGCCAGACCTAGGGCATGGCAGAGACTGAAGTACCAGGCCCTTTGCAGCCATCACACAGGATGCCTTACTTCTTGTTTGAGTCACGCTGACTCCCTAGTGTTTACATCCCCACCAGCCACAGACCCTGTGTTGCACGCATGCTCAGCTTATGGAGATGATTGCCATGCAAAAGATAGAGTGGCTTAGTAAAGCCAAGTGGGCCCTTTTGTAATTTGCTGACAATATGATGGGTTCCAGATGTCCCTTCTTTGATATGGTAGAAGGGCATTTATTTATATGAGAGCAAGTGTGTACGTGTGTGTATGTGTGTGTGCAGGTGCTCCTGAGTGTGGGGACAGATGAGTTTGCTTGCATATAAATGTGCTATTTCTGTGAGTCTGAAAGTAGAGAAGGATAACAACCAAAGAAAAAAAGCTCATGAAGAGAGATCACAAAGTATAAGTTTAACTTACTCAACCAAGTGATTTTTGTGGATATTCTGAAAGGCAATTAAATGTGAAACCTGGTTTCCTGGGCAAGTCAAGTTCGAAAATCACATCTTACTGGATGGAAATGACTAGCTTAGGTCTTCCCGTCTTCAAGCTTCACAACCTGCCGTCAAAAGACTCTGCAACTAGATCTTTTTAAGGGTACTTGTTTATAGTAATACTTTGTACTTGAACACTTGTAGCTTGTAGTAGGTCTTTGGTGACTGTGCTTTGTGACCAGCACACCTCCTTGGTCCCACACATATGTGCACATATGTGTACATATGTGCCCCATGCATACACCATCATCTAAAACACAAACTAAATGGCTACTCTGTAACAAAGAGAATATCTTCATTTAAGAGCATGTCTCACTTGTACCTAACCACTGTACTCTGAAATTATACATCAGTGTGTCACATATGTGGTGATCTTAGAAGAAACATTGTCACCAAAAGCCTCCTCAGTTTCCGGCTTACTGTGTGCAGCTGGCCTGGATGTTACCCCACACTCCAGATAACCAGCCACGTATCGTTCCCTGCGTCTCTCTCAATACCATCCCCCAAACTTTTCCAAAAGAGGCTTCCAGCGAGACAAGAAACATTGCTAAGACCTTCATCTAGCTGCCCCAAGAAACCAGCCCAAGTGTCATCGTAGCCATTCCATTAAAGGAAGGCAGCCCATGGAAGCCTGGCCTAGACTTGAATTCCCTCAGTCCTTTTCGAAGGACAGTTAACTTGGTGCTAATGTGCCCTGGTGAAATGAGGAAGACTGGGTAATTGCTGAGGCAGTTTAGACATAGGCTTGCTATCCAGATCTGGTTGTTACCAACATAAACACTAGTTCATGCTTTTATCTCAAGAAGACTTCTTACAGTACTTTTCAAAAGCTGTAGTTACCTCACGTGGAAGCTAACATCACAAGGGCTGTCCCCCAGGTACTGTGCCATGCCTACCTCAGCTGCTGCTAAGGGAAGAGTCAGCCCGTGTTCTCTCCACGAAGTGTACCGGCACTGAGGGCAGGCCGCTGCCAGGGACAGCACAGCCTTCCAAGGGGAACAAAGCATGGATGTGTCAGGATCCAATACTTTCAGTTAGACCCTGAATTTAAATCTGAGCAGGTTAAACAAAACACAGAGCCTCTTCCATAACACAACACCAATGCTGCTGCAGCCACCTGTGTGGCTGCATGAATCTCTGTTCTACATGGTGACAACAATTATCAGCTGAGGATGGGCTGCTCTGGCCAAAAGTTGTGAGCGAATATTGACTACTTAGGGTACAAAAGTCCCCATGGTCTGGGAGCAGTGTCTGCCACTGGTATAAAGGCCTACCCAAAAAAGAACGCTAAATGTACCCAAGTGATCTAACCCCTAAAGACAGGTATAATCTCCCAATAGTCCATTTCATTAGGAATTGATGTATTTGAATGAATGTCTTATAGGTATCCTTAATAATACAGAACAAAATTGCCTTTGTATTATTGTGATTAGTGGTTGCTTTTTATTTTATACTCAGTATTAATGTGGTACACTGTTACTTTTTTTGCTTTTGTAAATTATATTCTAATTTATTGCCATGTTTCCTAACACCTGTCCTTTCCCCTGCTTGTAATGAAAATGAAAGTCATTTAACACTTGATGGAGTGAGATTTCATACCAGGCACAGATTTTTTTTCAACATAGATAATTCAGTAAATAATAAAATAAAACTTCAGCTTGTAAAAATGACACAGATGACATTGTCTATTTCCTGGAAAGCTTGTGTTAAACTTGAAGCAGAAAGCTCCTGCCCCTTTGGGTACCACCCTAGTTTAAGTTTATCCAGGCAGTGCCATGATGAAGGTGTTTACAGTAATCTTGTCATGTCCTTTGGAACTTTGTAGCGAGTGTGTTAGCTCTAATAAATGCAAAGGCTTCAGGATTTCCAGAGGGCTACCCTGCAGAATAGCTACTGCCCATTATCCTAAAGCTGGACAGGAATCCACGGCCAGTGACACATACCTTCCTTCGCCCAGTGCGCATTTCCCCTTCTTTCTTTCCTTCCCTACAAATTATTCACGTTACTAAAGACACTGATGCCTCACTGTGGAAAGAGTACTAAGCAATAAACTCATACTTGAAGGCGTTTTTTCTATGATTGAAACACGATAGCCACAACTTTTCATGTTCAGATATTTCCTTAGACTGATGGTAATACAGAAACATGTGACCCTATTTAATGTTTTCATAACAATACCCTCATCTGTTAACATGAATTTTTTAACTACTCTGCCATCCCATATCCCATACATACACATATAATACTGTACGTTAAAATAAATTTAATTGGGCTAGGCACTTGGTAGGTTGAGGCTGAGGCATGAAGCTAGCCTTTTCTATGTATCATGACCCTGTCTCAGAATATTCAGTCAGTCAATCATCAATCAGACAGTATATGATTGAGCCAAATAAGCTGATTATACAGTCTTGGAAGAGTGTTTCCTCTAGGCTGTCCTAGACCCCAAATGTGGTAACACCATAAACACGTTAATGAAGAGATTGTGGGAACCAACCATTTAACCACAAACTGCATTTGTAAAGCCTAAGTCTGTTAGGGTTGGGAGAAGGGACACCAAAAAAATGGAATTTGCATTTATTTAAACTCCTGTGACAGTGACATATCTATTTTTGTGCTTTGCTTTCAAGTGCCCAGAGAGATGCTTTCTTTCCTTCCTGTGTATCTACCCTGACTCTAGGTAGATTTTCCTACTCCCTTACCCCTAAGCCATTATAGGCCCAAAGGCATGGTATTTGTTCAAGTAAATTAAGAACAAAGTTGCACATTGACCTGGGTCACAAAAATGTGATTTTGAATGGCTGGCATACTATTAATTCTTTTAAAAAGAAGGAGAAAGAAATAGAATTTGGAAAGAGAGAAAAATCTTAGCCCAGTAGAATTTGAAATTCTAAATAAGTAGCCACAGTACAGACACCGAATCAGTTGCTGGATAAAGAGTACCAGATAACCTGCTCTTGGAATTTGAATTTATACCATTAGAACACATGGATAACCTAGCATGGGCTTCAGCAGCATGGCTGCTCAAAGTATTTTTGTACTTCAGATTTCAAGCCTCAAGCTCAAGCTCAAAAGCAAAGGGGTCACGTCTCTCTTCTCTTTCTCAAAGGGTTACTTTAGGCATCTATGTCCTTCATTTCCCTGTAGACAGTGGCTGAGGCCAGAAATGGAACTGTGGCTTGGCAGGAGAGGGAAGCCATTATTATACAGTGTTGAGTTTTAGTCCATGCCTTCTCTTAGTCTATTGAGAGACTTGGCCTACATAAGTAATGAGTCTGGTTTTCACCACTATGACCTGCTTTCATCAAAATGACACAAGGCCCTGCACTGCCTGGTTTCTTTGGTTCTGAATGTTGAGGAACCTGAATAGTGTTTTTCACCTCAAAGTTACAGACCAGATAGATTTCATATGTGGGCCTTATTACTTGTGAAAGCCAATCCTCCTGGATCTAGAAGTGGATCTCTCGGGTGCTAGTCAACTATAAAAGTACCTGAAAGAAACAACCTAAAAGAAGGAAAGACTTTTCTTGGCTCATGGTTTCAGTCCATGGCCTGTGCCAGGGGAAAGCAACATGCTGGGAAGGCCTGGTAGAGGAAAGAGCTGCTCACTCAAGGCAGCCAAGAGCAGGCAGAGGGAGAGACTCAGCCTGTGCCCCAGCAAGGTTGACCGTGGGTAACATGTAACCTTATGAACTCACACTACTGTGCACACAGTAGATTGCTTTTGGGACCACTGAAATCCCAAGCAAAGACAGTAGTAGGAAATGCCAGCCTAGAGTCATCCCTTCATCTGACTCAATTTACTTAGCAACTGTGCCACTCATGTCCTATACTAGGAACTTAGCATATGCTCCCTCACTGGACAGGTTAGAACAGAAACTGGAGGACAACAGTATCAACCAGTCGGTCACTATCAGTTGAGTTAGTTGCTAAGAGTCACAGAGCCAGCGGGAGTATCGCTACTTCCTTAGCATGGGGAGGGGCCTGTCTACATCTGGGATGGGAAGTTGGGAGAGAAACTGACTCACCAGTCCATAAGAAGTGGGGGCCTCATTCCTAGAAAACAGTAGCAAGAAACTCAGGGGCCAAGCTTTGGTACAGTGGGTGAATGTTCATGTTAAGGATGGAGATGCAGTTTCTGATGACAAAATGACCATTGAGGACCAAAGTACTTTGTACGTGTGTAGTTAACATTGGTGGGAAAGGATATCAGAGCCAGTACAGGAGAAAAGATGTCTATCACAGCCATCTGCAGGGCGCATTCACCTTCCCTGGAAACCTTGCTGTAAGTTACAGGACACAGTGTTGCCTGACAGTTCCCATATCTTTTCCAAACATACCAAATGACTTAGCTGACCTATTTCAGTGTAGTTAGAGCTCAGTGACTCCCAGGCTGGTTTCAGTATAAATTTTAAAGAGGAAAGATGAATTTTTCTCTATTTCATTTGGAGTAGGATCACTGGGACCTGAGAACTCAGACCATCGGGCTGCCGCCAGTGAGAACATTCTTTGACCTTCTGTGGGAGGTCCACAGAGTAGAACCAGGTGCTCTTTCAGCCTATGCCAGAATGTACTGGCCACCCAACTGGCCTCCTGCCTCCAACCAATGATGGGCTTTGTCTGGCCCTCTACCAAACAGCTGTTCTGAGAGCCACAGGTGGCCGCCCACGCTCATGCCCAGCCAGCAGCTGCACTGGCCTGACTCAACCTGGCAAGATATGTGGCTCTGCCCCTCTGCCCCAGCTTCCCCCTAAACCAGGTTCCTCAGGGGATGAGCAGGAAAGCAAGCCAGCACTTAGGAAATGCACTCACAAACCAAGAAGACTCCCCTTCTTTCAATAGCATCAGGATTGGTGTGCTTCAAAATCAAATTAATCCGATATGAGTGAATAGTACTTCAGTTCCTGTTTCTATTCATTGTGTATATTGTTGATGTAATTTAAAAAAACTTTTCCTGGTGCCATTCATTGTTAATATAAAGATAAGGGACAATGACATCCCCAACTTCAAAAACTGGTATCAGAGACCCTCCTAAGAATGTTAATAGCACACTGAGCATATTTAACAGACATTATCAGTGGAGGTACTTCTGGAGCCCCTGTCTGCATGTAGAGAACATCAATTTAAAACTGTAGGCAGGGGGGCAGGTGAGGCAAACCTGACTTCTGATGCCCTGAGCAGAACCACAGGAGACCTGAGGACTGCACATGGCAGATCCGGATCCCAGCCCAACCAGATTCAGCTTGCCCAGAGACTGCCACCTTCCAAGTCCCATACTCCACCCATGGGGACAGGTACGGTAAGCATGGGTCTATTTCCAGCCTGCTTCCTGGTGCCCTGAGCAGAACCACTAGAGACCTGGGGACTGAGCAGCTGATCCCAGCCCAATGGGATTCAGCCTGCCCAGAGACTGACAGCACAGAGTCCCTGTCTCCACCCACCGGTCTAGACAGGCCTGGGCCTGTTTACAGCCTGCTTTCCGGTGATCTGCACACAACTAGCTGAGGACAGGGTACTGCACACTGCAGCCCCCATCCTGGCAGGAGCCAGCCCACCCAGAGACTGCCAGAGTCCAAGTCCCATTCTCCACCCATAGGACAGTCGAGGGTCCAGCCTACCCAGAGATTACCAAGGTCCTAATACTAGGACAGGTTCCCTCCACACAAGAGGAAAGCCTATTGGACCTGCTCCCACCCACTGGAAAGGAACTGGGGTCACATACCCACCAAGAGAGGAAGAGACTCCTTCTGCACCCACAGGGAGAAATGATGGGAAGGAGACAATATAAAAACACACCTACCAACAGAAAAACCAATATGACACCACCAGAAACTAGAGATCTGAATAGCCTATTGCAGATGAAGCAGATGAGAAAGACAACTTCATGAAAATGATAGAGGCCTTCAATGAGGATATGAGAAAACCCCTTAAAGAAATGGAAGAAAAAAAAACCAAAAAATACAAGAAACGGAGGAAAAAACAATCAAAAATGCAAGAAATGGAAGAAAAGACAAACCAAAAAATCCAACAAATGCAAGAAAGATAGGAAAAGACAAAGCAAAAATTACAAGAAATAATTCAAACAGTGCAAGGGTTTAAAGCTGAAATAGAGACAATAAAAAAAAAACAGAGTCTGAAGGAATGCTGAAAATAGAAAAGCTGGGCAAATGGTCAGGAACTACAGATTTAAGCATAACCTACAGAATACAAGAGATGGAAGAGAGAATCTCAGGTGCTGAAGGTACACTAGGGGAAATAGATTCATCGACCAAAGAAAATCTTAAGTCCAACAAATCCCTAACACAAAATATCCAGGAAATATGGGACACTGTGAAAAGACCAAACCTAAGAATAATAGGTATAGAAGGTGAAGAAAACCACCTCAAAGGGGCAGAAAACATATTCAACAAAATCATAGAAGAAAACTTTCCCAACTTAAAGACATGCTAGTGAAAGTACAAGCCTACAGAACAGCAAATAGAGTAGACCACAAAAGGAAGTCCCCTCACCACATAATAGTAAAAACCTCGAACATATAGAATAAAGAAAGAATATTAAGAGCAGCAAAGGAAAAAGGCCAAGTAACAAAGGCAAACCTATCAGAATTACACCTGACTTCTCCATGGAAACTCTGAAAGCTAGAAGGTCCTGGAGAGATATTCTACCAACACTAAGAGACCATGGATGCCAGCCCAGACTGCTATACCCAGCAAAGCTTTCAATCACTATAGATGGAGAAAACAAGATATTCCATGGCAAATCCAGATTTAAATAATATGTATCCACTAACCCAGCCCTACAGAAAGTTCTGGAAGGAAAACTCCAACCCAAGGGAGTTAACTACAACCAGAAAAACATAGGCAATAGAGAAACCCAACTTACCAACAGCCAAAAGAAAAAAGGAGTGGAAATCCACATATAATGCTACCACCATCAACCATTCCAAAACAAACAAGAATGAGCAATCAATGGTCATTAATATCCCTCAATATTAGTGGTCTTAATTCGCCCATAAGAAGACACAGGCTAACAGAATGGATTCAAAGACAGAACCAATCCTTCTGCTGCATACAAGAAACACACCTCAGCCTCAAAGACAGACATTACCTCAGAGTTAAGGGTTGGGAAAAGATTTTCCAATCAAATGGACCCAAGAAACAAGCAGGGGTAGCAATTCTAATATCTAACAAATTAGATTTTAAAATAAAATCAATCAAAACAGATGAAGGAGGTCATTTCATACTCATCACAGGAGATATCCACCAAAATGAAGTTTCAATTCTGAACATCTATGCTCCAAATACAAAGGCATCCACATTCATAAAAGAAACATTACTAAAACTCAAATCACATATAAAGCCCCACACACTTATTGTGGGAGACTTCAACACCCCACTCTCACCACTAGACAGGAATACCAGACAGAAACTTAACAAAGAAGCAAAGAAACTAAAAGAAATTATGACCCAATTGGGATTAACAAACATCTATAGAACATTCCATCCAAATAAAAAAGAATATACTTTCTTCTCAGCGCCTTAGAACCTTCTCAAAAGTCAACCACATACTTGGCAGCATAAACAAATATCAACAGGTACAAAAACATTGGAATAACTCCATGCACTTTATCAGACCACCATGCATTAAAACTAGAATTCAACAACAACACAAACTGCAGAAACCCTACAAACCCATGGAACTTGAATAATGCACAATTGCACCATTCCTGGGTCAAAGAAGAAATAAAAAAGAAATTTAAAACTTCCTAGAATTCATTGAGAATGAAGACACAACTTACCCAAACTTATGGGACACTTTAAAAGCAGTGCTACAAGGGAAATTCATAGAACTAAGTGCTCACATGAAGAAACTGGAGAATAGTTACACTAGAGAATTAAAAGCACAACTGAAAGCTCTAGAACACAAGGAAGTAAACTCACACAGGAGGAGTAGACACCAGGAAATTATCAAATTGCCAGCTGAAATCAATAAAGCCAAGACTAGGAAAACAATACAAAGAATCAATGTAACAAAGAGTTGTTTCTTAGAGAAAATCAACAAGATAGACAAACCTTTATCCAAACTTATGAAACAACAGAGTGTGAACATGCAAAGTGACAAAATCAAAAATGAAAAGGGGGACATAACAACGAACACTGAGGAAATCCAGAGAATCATCAGGCCATACTTTGAAAAACTGTACTCCACAAAATTTGAAAATTTAAAGGAAATGAACAATTTTCTGGATAGATATCACTTGCCAAAATTAAATCAATAAAACACTGGCAAATCGGATCCAAGAACATATCAGAAAACTCATCCACCATGACCAAGTAGGCTTCATCCCAGGCATGCAGGGATGGTTCAACATAAAAAAATCCATCAATGTAATCCACCATATAAACATCTTCAACATATGGTGCTGGAGTAACTGGATGCTGGAATGTAAAAGACAGCAGATAGTTCCGCATCTATCACCATGCACAAAATTTAAGTCCAAATGGATCAAAGACCTCAACATAAATCCAGCCACACTGAACCTCCTGGAAGAGAAGGTGGGTGGTACCCTTGAACGAATTGGTACAGGAGACTGCTTCCTGAACATAAACACCAGTAGCACAGATGTTAAGATTAACAATTAATAAATGGGACCTCCTGAAACTGAGAAGCTTCAGTAAGGTAAAGGATACAGTCAGCAAGACAAAAAGGCAACCAACAGATTGGGAGAAGATATTCCCTAACTCCACATCTGATAGAGGGCTGATCTCCAAAATTTACAAAGAAATCAAGAAGCAAGTCTCCGAAATACCAAAGGATCCAATCAAAAAGTGGGGTGCAGCACTAAACAGAGAATTCTCAGTAGAGGATACTAAAATGGCTGAGAGGCACATAATAAAGTGCTCAACATCTCTAACTGTCCAGGAAATGCAAATCAAAACAACTCTGAGATACCATCTTACTTCTGTCAGAATGGCTAAAATAAAAAACTCCAATGATAGTTTATGCTGGAGAGGATGTGGAGAGAGGGGAACACTTCTCTACTGCTGGTGGGGGTGCCAACTCGTACACCCACTTTGGAAATCAGTATGGAGATTCATTAGGAAAATGGGAATCAGTCTACTACAATACCCAACAATTTCACTCTTAGGCGCATACCCAAAGGATGCACATTCATACAACAAGGATGTTTGTTTCACTATGTTCATAGCAGCATTATTTGTAATAGCCAGAACCTGGAAGCAACCTAGATGCCCCTCAACTGAAGAGTGGATAGACAAAATGTGGTACATTTACACAATGGAGTACTATTCAGCCGAAAAAAACCAAAAAAACAAAAACAAAAACAAAAAAACAATGGGATCTTGAAATTTGCAGGCCAATGGATGGCACCAGAAGAAACCATCCTAAGTGAGGTAACCCAGTCACAAAAAGACAAACATGGTATGTACTCACTCATTTATGGATTTTAGACATGAATCAGAGTAGCATTGTCAGAGATTCTGGGAAACAGAACCTTCATCCAGCGACTGATGAAAGCAGAGGCAGAACTGAACTCCTGGAATCCAGTGTCAGAAAGGGAGAACTGATGGTCAAAGGAGTTAAGACTGGGCTGGTTTAACCCACAGAATCAGTTGACCTGAACAAGGGGGAGCTCTTGGACCCCAGATTGATAGCTGTGTGGAAAGCATGGGACTGACCTAGACTCCCTGAATGTGGGTGTCAGTGAGGAGGCCTAAGTAATCTATGGGGCCTTGGGTAGTATTTATCCCTGGCACACAAATAGACTTTGAGTGTCCACCCCACAGTGAGAGATGCTCTCTCAGCCTGGACTCCTGAAGGAGGGCCTAGACCCTACCCTGGATGACATGACAGACTCTGGAGATCCACCATGGAGGGCCTTACTCTACCTGGGGATCGGAGTAGAGATTGTGTGGGGGGCTGGGGGACCTGGAGGGATGGGGAGGAGGGAGAGGGAGCTGGGATTGACATGTGAAACAAATTTGTTTCTAACTTAAATTAAACAAAAGTAAAAAATAAAAGCTAAAACAAACAAACTGTAAGCAGGGCGTGATGGCCTACTCCTGTAATCCCCCCTCCAAGGCAGGAGCACTGCCAGTTCAAGGCCAATCACATCATTACTTATTGAGTCCTTGTTTCCAAAACCTAAAGCAGGGACCTCAGCCACCTTTCTGCCATATTCTAACCAGACTGGCCTCTCCTATCAACTTCAGAATTCAGTTGCTGTTTGTTAAGAGAAGAGGGCATCTATTCAGGCAATTCTGAGGAAAAGTGAGCCATTACGTATTCAGTTAAAGAATTATCTTCTTAAGGATCCAGCAAGCCTAAAGAAAGAATAAAGTGCCCCCTGTACATCTAGGAAATATTTAATCACAGTATCTTGTTTTAGCAAACCATCAGCATTTGTTTGTTTCCTTTTATTTTGTACATTCTCAAACCTATGTGCAAGGAGAAAGTAGTAGTTCAGTGGCTTCACTCTTTGCTCAGTTTCTACAACGACCATCAGATGATGGGTCTGGTCTCCATCCTCATTCCTCTGCCCTGCATGATTTAGAAAGAGGTTCCACGAAGTGAGTGTGTGTGATTTTGTTACTGGTTGCTATTGTGTGTTTTTTGCTTTGTTTTTGAGAACTGTGGAGATTGTCTTGGCTCTTGGCAAGCCTAAACTCAGGGGACTGCAGTGCCTGGCCATCAACAGTCACCCCATCCACCCAAGACGTTTGTTGTTCCACAAGGAAATGAGGACAAGGAGTAAAGAGAGTCAAAATGTTAAGGAGAAGTGAGAAAGAACTCTTGTAAGTGGGAGGGATTTCCAGGGAGGAACACCACCAAAGTGTCACCCTACCCTGTATCCTACTTGGGGTCTCATGGTAGGGACTGGACATTGGCTGGACACTGAGTTGCTGCAATGGGACTTTCCACTTTTAGTGCATCATGGGTTAAGCCCACATGTTCACATACCCTGTAACTTGTTCCCCTTGACCCAACCAGAGAAGTGTTCTTGTGGGAGGGGTCATGTGTGCTATGTGAGCAGCTCATGGTCCAATGTGGGCCCATTCATGCACCCTCTTGTCTCAATATGGCTTAAAAAAAGCCCAAAACAAACAAATGAGAAAAAATTGCCAATCTCAGTTTAGAGGACATTGAGCTGGGAGAGTTTTGAGTTCCAGGACAGTCTGGGCTACGTAGAGACTTACCACTTATGTCACTCACTGGCAAGTCTGAGCCTAACAAGCATACGAGAAAACAGCTGGCATCCACCATTTCCTGACCCATTTGTCTATTGGGGGTCACACCTAGTAAGCTGAACATCCAATATCATCTCTTCTGCCTGGGCTCAGAGGAATAAAGTGGAAACAACTCACCAGGAAACATGGCTCCATTGACTTTCAGCCAGGTGAGCGCAAATCCTTGTTCACACAGATGATTTCAGATCTATTTTTCTTTGAAATGGGCATGGAGAACTGCCCTTGTTAAACACCCTCAACCCCCCCCCAGCCCCTCATCCTCTCCACCCCACAATTTCAGTGCAAAATCTCCAGCTGCAGTCACTAACCAAGAATAATTCACTGGGGAAGAAAATGTGTAGTTAAAGGTCACCTCTTCAGTGCACTGGCGTGGTATCTGCAAGCAACTCTCAAATACGTGGGGTTTTGTTGTTGCTGCTGCTTTGTTTGGTTGAGGGGCAATTAGGAATGGAGAGAGCAATAACACAAACAAGGTATATTGGTGGGTGAGGAGCAGGAAAAAGTTATTCCAATGAAAGTCAGTGGGGAGGGGGGAGAGAGAGAGAGAGAGAGAGAGAGAAGCCTCTGTGGAAAGCTTAAGGCTCACTGAACTATGTCCTCACTGGTGTGCATGCACACACACACAACACACATTGCACACATAATGATAAAGCTCACTGAACTATGTGCACACAGGTGTACATACAAGCTCACACTCACACACACACATTGTACACACAACGGTAAAGTTTAGTGAGTAATTTCTTCCTCCTTTCCTCTTTCCAAGCAGAAATGGAATGACAATCAAGAGTCAGGGGCCCAAGTCTTTCATCAAAAAGGTGGCTAGACCTGAAAACCGGTTCTGAACCCTGGTCCAAGAGTGAGTTTTTCTCCAATTGGATCAGTGGTTCCACGACTTGCAGGTTTCAGGGACTGAAATCTCAGAGACTCTTTGGAGACACTTGACTCTGCCAAGAAAGGACATGTTTGCAGTCTGTCATTTGCCCTTCCACAAAAGTTGTCATTCTAAGAGAAAGTACACTGGAGACCACAAAGTGAGCACATGCTGCTTTAGAAGTTACAAGACTGTCTTTGTTTTGCTATTTTACAGTTGGACAGGCTTCCAAGGCAACTGACCTGAACATTAAAGCAAGGCAATTCCCAGTGAAGTCTGATTCTCCAGGCGGACGGTGATCCTCTCCCATCATGCCCCACCTGTCCACTTTTGTGTATGGCTTCCTTTATCTGCTCAGTGGTGGCATTAGGGATGTGTGCAGAAGGATAGCGAGGAGGAACAGCTGTTCTCACTGGTGTGTCATCGTGAGATAAAAAAGATTACTCCTAGATACGGTAGCCAGAACTCAGCCACTTGTCCATGCTGAGCTCAGAGGAGACAATGACAACTCATTCCTACCTGTTACAAGGGGCCAGGAATGCAGTAGGGACTAAGAGGCCATAGAGGGTCTCTGGAAGCATCACGTGGGCTTAGTCTGAAGCTCGGTATTTAGTAGCTTATTGGCTAGTGGTTCCTGGGCTGCTAAGTTTATCTCACTGCCTAGGAAATGCCTGAGCGAGTTGCAGCCAAGTCTAGAGAAAAGACTTGCATAACCGAGTATCAAAGTCTTTCTGGGTTGCCAGGGAACTTGAAGAAGCCTGGCCAAATCATAGCATTGCACGACTGTCCTCACATCCTTCCACACCATGCATATTAACAATCATTCTACTCCTGTTATTAGCTGCTTTCTTGAACACAGAAGTGGCAGTATGCCAATGGACAGATCTTCATTTGCCGATTAAAGAAAATAATAGAAATTCCAATCAAGAACTACTTGCTAAAATGAACTCTTTATTGTCATAAAGAACTGGATCAGCCACAGAGGACTTTAAACCAGCTTGTTAGCTGGCAGTGACCCTCTGGTGACATGTACCTTGATGGGAATTATATAAAAGATACATTATAATAGTAATAAGAATCCAAAGACATAGATTGGAAAACCTAAAAATCCTCAGCAATCCTTCCAAGCAAGGGAAGGAGGAAACTGAGTAGGTGGTGATGAACAAAACGACCATCAGGAACAGAAGCCCTGCCCACCACAGCACAGGCAAGAAAGGCGCCCAAACCATGGCACTAAGGGGCTTCTAGATGTTCTGCCACTGCCTATCCACCCAGGAGAAGGGACTTGAAGACATTGTGCACTCTACAGTTACTACTGCATTGCTCTCAGGAACTAAATGGTAAAACAACCCAAGAATCTGGCACTAGACAAGTGAATAAACACAACTGGTAACTGTGTCCAGACCTTCATCCAGTCTTACAAAGAAGGGGATTCTGACACATCGTGTAACATGAACGGATCTTTAAGACAATGAGCTAAGTGAAACAAGCCAGCTCATTGTCTTAAAGATCCGTTCATGTTACACGATGTGTCAGAATCCCCTTCTATTAATAGAGACAGAAAGCAGAGTGGTGGTTTCCAGGGGGCAGAGGGGGGGCAAATATGGGGGTTTCCATTTGAAAAGGTGGAATGATTCTAGACAAAGATGATAAAGATAGGAATACAACTGTATCCCTAAATACCTGAAACTGATGAACTATCTGATTGAAATGACCATATGTGGTGTACATGGCTCTAATCCTGGCACTTAGAGGCTGAGGTAGGAAGATGTGAGGACAATCTGAGATATATAAGGAGACTGTTGGGGGATGGGGAGAAGAGAAGGGAGATTAAATCTCTACTATTCAAGAAGCTGAAGCAGGAGGATCACAAATTAATTCAAGATTAGGCATAGCAAGATCCTGTTCCAAAAAAAAAGGGGGGGGGTCCAGGAAGGAACTCAGTGGTAAAGCTCTTTCAGAGTCCTAGGTTTCATTCCCAGGACTATTAAAAAATGAAATGGAATACTTTACATGTGTATAAAATACCACCAGGAAAGAAGGAAGGAAGGAAATAAGAGAGGGAAGAAGGAAGGAAAGAAGAAAGTAAGGGAAGGAAGAAGGAAGGAAGGAAGGAAATAAGGGAAGGAAGGAAATAAAGGAGGGAGGAAGGAAGGAAATAAGGGAGGGAAGAAGGAAATAAGGGAGGAAAGAAATAAATATTGGGGGGGAGGGAGGAAGGAAGGAAATAAAGGAGGGAGGAAGGAAGGAAGGAAGGAAGATTTGGGGAAAGATCCCCAGTCACAGGCATGGAATATGCAAGCTGCATAAGTGAAAATTTGTGGTCTAAGCAGAATATTTCATGCCTGCCATCACCATTCAGTGGCTCTCCCTTTCAGCTTTGCTAGCTGCTATATTAAGTGTTGCCGGCTATGCAAGAATCACCTCTCTGCTCTATTGACTTTGGGTATGGCCATATGGTTCAGAGTTTAACTAATAGGATATGAGAAAAATGCACTCGATCCTACCTGCTATAGGTTGGTGGGTGGCACTTTCTTCATCCTTTGTCCTGAAATTGGCTTATTCCAAATGGGTGCTGCTTGGGTTATTTGTATTGTGGTTATTTATTTATTTATTGTGGTTTTTTAAATGACATTTATTTCACACAGAGAGAGACAGAGACACACACACACACACACACACACACACACACACGGGGGGGGGCCGGGGAGAAGGAGGGAGGGAGAGAGAGAGGGCACATGTGTACCATGGCCTGCATGCAGTGGTCAGAAAACAGTTTGTATGGTTAGTTTCCTCTTCCTTATACTCCTTCTACCATGTGTGTTTTGGGGACTGAACTCAGGTCACCAAGCTTGATGGCAAGTATCTTTACCTGATGAGCCACCTCCTTGGCACAGTCTTGAGAGCATGCCCTAACTGAAGGTGATGATTCTGAGATTCTATGGGGGGATCTAGAATTATCTACAGAAGTGACTCTCCTCAGCAGCTTATTGGAAACCCCTGGCACTCCTGCCAGAGTACAGAAAGAAAAGCCATTGCTTCAGGCAGACAAGGGTGCCCACTCAGAGTGGAGAGAGCCTCCTTCACCCTCTGCCTGGTCTCCAAGCTTTGCCAGCAGTCCATGTAAACACCCTGTGCCTTGTGCTCTGTCCTACGCAATATTCAGGAATGGTCCTCTCCAGCGTGAGAGCTGTATGTTTCTGAGCCTGGGCAGAATCATCCTTCTTTGGTGTCAATCGATTGGACTTCCATCCCATTCCTCAGTGTCTGACCTAATTAGGTGTAGTCATAAGACCTGCTGCTGCCAGACAACATCTAGGCTGCTGTCCTTGGTTGTGGAGCAGACTAAGGGAGAGAGAGGTTCCTCTAAGGGGCCCCCGGGCAGAGACCTAGATCCACACACTTGCCAGACAGGAGACAGCTCTTGATGACAAGCTCGGCTCTTTTCCTTTATTGTGAATCACAGTACTGGAAACAGCTGGTGCTCAGGGATGCTGCTCTCTGAGCAGACGGCCCCCACGCTGTGCACCTGTGTACTCAGTGCATGCCGCGTGCTCGCCTGGCGAGCTGTTGGGAGAGAAGGACACACTGGCTCTCTAAGGAGCTTGAGAGTTTGGTCCAAGAGAAGAGAAATTGGCTTCAGCCATCAGACAGCCTGGTACAGATGCAGCAGGGTGACCATTATTCCTGCTGGACTATGAACAGGAAGCCGGTAGACTTTAGGCCCAGGTACTGTGGGACAAGCTTCTTAACCCTGCCCACTGGCCTCAGAAGCTTTGATTGACAGAACCATCCCCATTTTGTGCAGAGACGCTGCATTATGGAGCAGTGTGTCAACTTTTCCACCGCCGTATGGCACAAATAGCCCAAGAGTTAGGTTTCCTGCCTCCCAGCCAAGGGAGGCAGTTTTCAGCCCTCTCCCCTCTTTCCCAGAACTCTTCTGATACAAGTGTCACCCACCAAACATCCAAAAAATTCTAGGGCCCGGCACAGCTCTGGCTTTCAATTCAAGCTGGCAGAAAATTGGTGACATGAGATGGAGTCCTTCCCTAGATGGGGTAGGATGGCAGCCAAGAGGACACACGTGGTTTCCCCTGTCAGCGTCCTCTGCTGGAGAGCAGACACCAGACAACCCTCCCTCCCATTCAGACACCGGCTGACCAGGGTGGCAAGCGACAGACATCCCACCTGCTCAGTTCAGACTGGTGGTGGAAATGGTGGCATGGCTCAAACCTTACAAGTACCCCATGTCCTGATGTCTCCTTTCAGCAAGTCTCAGACAGTGTGAAAGGCCTAGACCCACTTAAAACAGCCAGAAAAATAACTACCTCCCCACAGGCAGGGCTGCCAAGGAGCTTATCAGCAAAAGGAAAAGGAGTGCTCTCAGCCTGATAAACACAACAACAAAACAAAAACACAAGCAAAAACAATGGCAAAGCGGGGGTGGGGGGTTGGGGGATGGGGACACAGAGATACCGAGACAGAGAGGCAGAGAATTAGTTTAACAGTAAATGTAAGACACTAAGTTGAGTTTTCTAAACTCTACTGGAAGTCACTGAAGAGGGGTAAACACAAAGCCAGGAGGAGTGGCCAGTCCTTGCAGACATGGCATGTGGACTCTGCTGGACCAACTGTCCAGGATGACTGGATTGCTGTTGATGGGCACAGGCCTCTAGGGAGCTGGGCTTTGGATGGTGTTGCCATGGCCTGATCATAGTTGTTTACATCTGTTCCTCGGAGTGCTAAAACAGTGCCATGTCCAAGCCCTGTGCTTCAGAAACCTAGCTGGTCCCCTGAGAAACACCAACAGCCCAGCCCTTAGAAGAACCCTCTTCCACCCATCATCAGAAGGCACGCTGTGACACTGTGTAGGAGTAGTCTGGAGAGCTTATCACAGCAGTGGTTTCCTGTGCCAGCACCTACCACCTGTTTCCCTTGGATACGGTGATGTGCACAGATAACTGGCATGGGTACTCTCCCACATGTTGACCTGAGCCCTAAATGATTTCCCATGATTAAATTCTAAGAGTTCCTGTGCTAGGGCTCTTCTACCATTGTCTGTTTCGGTCACAAACACAGCCTTAGATTTCTCCTTCTCTCTCTTCTCCCTCCATTCCTTCCTTCTTTTCACCCCCATTTCCCCTGTGTTGCTGGGGACTGAACCCTGGGCCTGACTCACACAGCAGGGTAATGCTCTCCCATTGAGCCCGGCTTCTCCACCCTTCGTTCCTGAGACCATTTTGGATATTTCTGTGGGTGGGCGGCTGCTTCTCTTGGATGACCGTCACATGGACGCTGCAACTTGTATCCTCATCCCTGGAGTGTGCTTCCTAGGATCTGTTTGCTCAACCCTAAGCAAAGCCACTGAATTTTCCAGAAGCTATGCCTGGAGTATCAGTCCTACAGAAAACCATTCACCAAATCCTGAGACCCCAACTATTGTCTCCATGGTAGTGGAGACAGTGGATTGAGCGACTGAGATTGGAAAGCTGGCATCAACAGAAGCTGACCAGCTTCAGCATCCATGATGGCATACTTCAACAGTGGCAACTGAGGCTGCCTGTTACAAGAGAGGTAGAATAAGCACCTGCCACACACACACACACACACACACACACACACACACACACACACACACTAAATGTGTAGTTTTTAAATCTTCAAAGACTACATTCTTCACTGAAGGCTGTGCACAATATTTTCCTACCCACCACACTTAACACCATCACAGGAAAGCAAACAGGATATACTTCGTCCTGTTCTACGTCTAATTTTAGGGGAAAAGTCCCTGGTGCAATGGGGTAAGACCGGGGGGGGATTCAGAGGTGTAAGAGCATCCTGTAAAATACACACAGAGCAGTCATAAAGGTCCAGCGGGGTCGCCAGGGCTGAGACCCAACAAGATAAGAGGAATGCCTTGGATATTGGGTAAACCGGCTAAGGGAGCTGGCTGCAGCAGAGAACAGCATGAATAGACGGGAAAGGACCAGGTTTAGGATGCCGCTCGGTGTAGGGTGGCTGCTTAGCATGCACCAGGCCCTGGGTCCAATCCCTGGCGCTTGGGGAAACCATGTTAAGGGTAGGGATAAGTGAGAGGATAAAATGCATAGAAGTTTGCTATGGGTGCTCGGCTTTTACCCCGCCAGCTTGAGAAAGGCGTGCACTCAGTGAAGAGCTCCGACAGGAAATAATAAAACGGGATACAGAAAAGCTGAGCAGATATGAAACCTCACTGCGGGGGAGACAGTAGCTTGCCAGGAGCCCAGCACTGGCTCCTTTTCTCCTCTGTGTTCTGACAGGACAGAGAGGTTTGTATTGAAAGGATACCATTCTCCACAGCGGGCAAGTCATGGCGGAACAGAACTCACGGTGCTTCCTGGCTGTGGCAATGGGAGCACGAGATGAAGCCACTTGCATGTGGGCAGAAAGGGCTGGGAACAGAGGCAGAGCTACATCATGTAAGACCCATACCTATGGTACTGTGTCTACCAACTAGGCTCTGTGTCCAGAAGGTTCCACTCGCCCCACACACACACACACACCTCAAGGATGTGAGCTCTAGGATGGTATTTTACACTCTAGGCTAAAATTCAGTGCCTGGTAAGACGGAAAGCATGAGGTGGCCACGGTGACTATGGGGAAGTGGCAAATGGAAGCACTGAGTTGACCACAGGTTGCAAAGGCCTGGTGTACTATGCTTGGGGTGTCTGCCCAGCCACCCTCCTAACAGAATGGCGTTTCATCCTCTACAGTGAGAGCCTTGCAGAAAATTTGTGTCATGAAGTCTTCCTTCCTTTGTATCTCAATTAGGTTTCTGTTGCTGTGATAAAATACAAGGAACAAAAGCAACTTGAAGAGGAAAGAATTTGTTTCATCTTACATTTCCTAGTAACAGCCCATCATGAAGGAGAGTCAGGGCAGGAAACCCAAGGCAGGAACTGATGCAGAGCCAATGTGGGAGTGTTCCTTACTGGCTTGCTCCCAGGACAGGGCTTGTTTATCCTGCTTTATAGCACCCAGGACTGTTAGCCCACAATGGGCTGGGACCTTACACATCAATCATTAATCATGAAAATGTACCCTTTTCCAGATCTACTCTAGCATTCATCAAGTTCACATAAAATTAGCTAGCACACTTGGCAACAGTTAATCAGGTGGAACCATAGTATTGATAGCCAATGGAAGTTCCCGGGAAATACAAAACTAGCTTCATGGATGCAGACAGTCTATGGTCCTCACTGACCCTGCAGGACACCTACAGTTGAGTACTGTTGTGGGATAACCTTCTGTACACTGTAAAGATGTGCCTCTGCCTAAGGTACCTTCTGGTTGGCTTAATAAAAAGCTGACTGGCCAATAGCTAGGCAGGAGAGGATAGGTGGGACTTCCTGGCAGAGACAGGAACAAGCCAGCAGACTCAGAGGAAGTTGGATGTGCCATATTGCAAAAAGGTTAAGAGCCATGTGATGGAATGTAGGTTAATTAAGTTATAAGAACTAGTTGGAAACAAGTCTAAGCTAAAGGCCAAACTTTCATAATTAACAATAGGTCTCCCTGTCATTATTTGTGAGCTGGTGATCCTAATGAAACAGTACTATTACAGGGCTCTGCAGATGGGCATCTTCTTCTATAATGCAAGGAGGTAAAGAAAATGTCATCTTAACAGAGAAAATCCAGACATGCGGAGATGGCCAGAGCAGAGAGCCCATCTGGTCACCAGACCGAGCAGCTGCCTTAGTTCTAGACACAAGTGGAGCATCTGGTTCCAGCCTTGGAGACAGCTCTTCCACTGATGTTCTTGAGACCGTCCTGACATTTATGCTGCCCTTTTCTCTTCTCTAAGTTTATTCTAATATAAAATTCCAACTCTTTTCTAACCAAGAACTTTCTAGGTCAAATGAAAAGGCCTAGACATTATTCTATAAGGTGCAGAAACAGTGCACAACAGGTAAGCAAAAGTTGCTCAAACTACTTAAAGAACCTGGAGAAATTTATCTGGTGAGCATCTGCCATGTGATGGCCACTTGGGAAACTCAACAGATGGGCTTTGGATTTGTTTTCTGTTGAGAATCCAGATAGGTTGTCTATATTACCCATGACCATCTTCCTGCCTCAACCTCTCAAGGAGCTGAGACTCCAGGCATAGCTCTCACCACTCTCAACTAATAAGTGAGTCTTGAATTAAAAAGTCAATTTCAGACTTGAGTCATGTGTGTGACATCACCCTGCTGCCCAATAAGAGAATGAAGAGCCATACGAAGAACCCCTTGATATCTCTCCCTATTCTTCCTGAAACGCAAATGATCTATTATGCAGAATATTTTCCATCTATATCATATGTTTTTCAGGATATGTGTATATATGATATAGTAGTGTTTGAGTGGTACAAAAGTTAATTTTAATGGAATCTCCTTGTAATATATGAGCATTACAGATAGGCATAAGACACTTCCAAGTACTTCGATGACAAATACGTAAACATATAAACACACAAGGAAAAATACTGATGTGGGCACCTACTCATTTTCTTTCAAATAATATGTCACTTCTCAACGCTTTCTTATTACCTTGTATTTAGAGACTGTAAAGGAAAAAAAGTCATGGACACAGCTAAAATAGAGAATTAGCACATAAAAACATGGTGGCAAGGAGACATAATTAAAGAGTGAGGTCTTCGCCTGACAAATAAGTGGCACAGAGATGCTACTACAGTCTGAATAACTGACTGACCCATCCCCAAATCTATTCTGACACCCAATCCCTAATGTGATGGTATGAAAATATGGGGCTTTAGCAGAAATGATTATATCTTAAGGATAGTACCCTCATCAATGGTATTAGTGCCCTATAAAAGAGGACTTGGGGGCTCTGTGTTAAAACACGGAAAACGACAGGGATTGCAATCTAAGATTTGGTGGACTCTGGTAAGACTCGGTTGCTGACACTCGGACTTGGGGTTGCCAATAACCACAGTAGTAACTTTCTTTTGCTTATAAGTGACCTAGCTTATGATTTCTGTTTCAGCATTACTCATGCTGTCAGGTATCTGTCCCTACTAATAGCAGTGCCACACAATGAGCCTATGGCCCAAGGGACCCTGTCATGAATGTGTGCTTTGGCCTTTCCTATTCTTTGGTACAGCTTCATTATCCCTTATCTAAAATGCTTTGAACTCAGTGGGTTTCAGATATTGAATTTTTCAGAATCTGGAATATTTGTATTGACTGTAAAATCTAAAATGTAAAGTCAAAAACTTTTTAGATGCCAAGTCATCATGTTTCAGATTTGGGAGCATTTTGTTTGGTTTGGTCTTTGTTAATTTTTTGTTTGTTTGTATGCTTGTTTGTTTGTTTGTTTGTTTTAGATAGAGGCTCCAGTAGCCCAGGATGGTCTTGGAATTGCCAAGTAGTGGAGGATGATCTTGAACTCCTAGGATTGCAGGAGTGGGCACAACTCCTGTACTGGGGATCATATCCAGGACTTCATGTATGATGAGCCAGCGCTTTACCAATTGAGTCACATCTCCAGCATCAGTTTTGGAGCATTTCTTATTTTCGATTTTCAGATTAAGAAAGCTCAACCCAGTATGAACTGTGGATTTTCCTCTTCTGTGCATGTCATGTTGGATTTCTGCTGCATACAATGGAAAGAGTCTTCCCAAGGACCTGCAAGAGGCAGAATGTCATCAAGAAGGCCATCTTCATCCTGGGGCAGGTTCACAGGAAGACAAAATGCAGTGAACACAGCATCCCTTGCAAGCTGGTTTCACTGTGACTCCCTGCTGCCTGAGAGCATAGGGCAGCCTGAACGTGCAGTTGCTAAGCAGTTTCTCTGAAGCCCAGGACAGGACAGACACCTCTGCCAGGTGGCCTTACAGTTGTATTGAATTAACTGTAGAACTGTAGAGCCTGCCCCCTACCCCGAAGAAGTGAGACATGGGAAAATCAGCCCACACAAAAATCAAGCAGCAAGCACCTTGATGTAGAAGCTGAGCCTCTTCAGGCTGGCCCAGGGCAGCAGAAGCTTCTGACAGGTTTCACTGCCATTTCTTGGGGCTGTGGCCCCTTTGACATCAACTTTTGCCCTTTGACTCTTAATGACCAGCATCAAAGTCTCCTGGCTGACTGCAGGCAATGCTTCAGATCTCACAATATAAACAGAGGCCACAGTCACCACCATCCAATAGCACTCACCCACTGCTGATATATCCAAACAAATGGAAGCAGTGGAGGAGTTGAAGATTAGCCATGTGATGTTTTCATAGAGTAAGGTATTTGTAAGGTAATTGTATTCTGTATTCCTGGAGAGAAAGAAAAAAATCATTTAATTATGGCCTAAATATTAACAAGCTCCAAAATTCTCCTCCTCCCAACAGAGCCTCTCAACTTCCAAATGACTTCAGCGGCTTCCACACAAGCTGCTCTATGTCTGGGGCATCAATTTGATTTACGGAGCATTTCAAAATATTTATATGTATATTTTTTAGGGTCTCCATCATAGCCTCAGCCAGTAACCTGCTGTGTTTGAAAATGTCTGGGCAGTAATTGTCACTGTTTGCAGCAGCTATTTTGAACTCTGGAGAGTGCCGTGGCATTTTGTAGAATCTAGGAATGCAATTACCAACGTTGTATACATAATCCAAGTGGTCTTCTGGCTTCAGAAGCTCCACCCCTGGGGAAAAAGGGACAACAGCAACACGTTTGTTTAATTTTTCTCCTCTAGCTGGTCAGTGGTAGGTGGATTACATTATGGCCAATTTGGCAAAAAAGATGATTAGTGTAACAATTCCTTATAAGTACAAAACAATGCTGAACTAAACAAGGAAGAAAAAAGACTATGACCAGGGTGAAGGACTCTTCCGACCCCGGGTCATATCTAAGTGTCTGGGGAAGAAATCAGATACCACGGGATGTCTGGGTCCTGGGGTGACTCATCTTTCATGATGCAGGAGATTGTTCTGTACCAGTTAGAGGAGAGAACTACAGTGCCACTTAAAAATGAGCCGCTAACAGTTAGGGCCTTTGTGTTTAAAGGGGGAAAAAGACAAACCCCTATTCAGTAGGCCAGAGGCCATTTTGGACCAACAGGTCAGTGTGCAAGTTCCCCCTTCGCATTGGGGATTCAGGCTTCTTAGATCTTATCAAGTTTTGAAGGGGTCGGGTTACTCCCAAATTATTTCTTCTCTTGGGTTTTATTTATGTAATTTTTCCCCCTCAGATGTTATCTACAGACTGCAATGCTAACACCCTCTCACAGTGTGAAACAGGGTCGTTAGGATGAAATAGAGTCCGGAAACAGAATCTCTAGACTGCCAAGTGGACGAGGGGTTTGAGTAACTCTGAAGCTAGAAATAAGGTTTTGTTAAGAACGGTCTTAAAACTTTAAACAATAGTCTGCCGTGTGGAAGTGCCCGTGCTAAGATCATACGCCAGTGGTAGGACGCAATTTCAACATCCCATCAATAAAAGGAAAGGGAGCCAGGAACCACTCCTGACTGTTTCGGGAATGCCTTCTGGGCTTTGCCCATCTCCGGTTCCTTTCTACCTGTGCCTGTGGAGTGCTGGGGCCCGAACGCCCAGGAAAGCTCCCCTCTGCCCTCCCCCCTCCCTTCCTCCCCACCCCCACCCCCCCACCCCCGCCCCGGATTTAGCACTTCATGGGTAACTTGCTCCCAGCTACATAGGTCCTTTGATGTCAGGTTTGCTTTAGAGCTGGCTTTTAGACTTCCAAGAGGTCCCGGGTCAACTACAATGAAGCCGGCCCTAGGGTCCTCTGTAGCTTGTTGAGATCCAGAACATCCAGGCCAAAGAAACCCGCCCCCAGGCATCCCTGGGCTTTTGTGTGGCTGGGACTTTTTTCTAGTTTATTTCTCCAATCACCTTCTTCACTTCATCTTCCTTTACTCAACCCTGCACGGAATTACACTCAGGACAGACGCCTCCACCCACCCTATCCCTCCCAACCCCACGAAAACACCCGATCGTCCTGAAGCTCCGCTGGAAGGGGCCCGCCAGGCTCCCCAGACATCTACGACAACAGCAGACGCCGCGCCAGGAGCACACACGAGCTGTCTCCAAAGCGGAGCGGTGCCAGCGACTCGGTGGGGGAAGAGCTGCCTGGAGAAGGCTAATCATTCCCAGCCAGGCTGGCTGCAGCCCATTGCGGCTGCGCAGAGGCAGCTGTGGGTCCATTGTTCCCGCAAGCAATGGCCCAGGGCTTAGAAAGGGATCCAGGCCCAGACTCGATGCTCAGCTAGTGGTCAGAATTAGAGTTTCAAGTGTCCACTACTTAAAGGAGTGACCTCGTGTCCAATGTCTTAATAAATCCAGAAAGCTGCAGTGGGAAGTGATGATCTTTCGGGGGAGATCTTGATGGTTTATGTCTTTTCTTTTCAGATTATGCACGTGACCAAGATAAAATACCTTACAGAGTATGGTTTACATAAATTACATGGTTCTGAAATGCCAATTTCGTATTCGGACATGCCTGTCTTTCAGCCAAGTGCGCTTTTGCATGAGTTTCACTAGGTAACTCCTCCCTCTTCAATCTATACTTAGTTCCACTGGTTTTTCTTTTATTAGTGTAAGCAGGGCTTTCGGGTCCAGGAAATGAACGCATTGGCATTTTGGTTCATTCATTCATTCATTTCAAAAGGAGACTGCCGCTTTTGTGATGTAAAGATGTTTCCGGGGCAGCAAAGGCAGCTTTTGCCGGAAGAGCGAATTTAACAACAAATTCATTATTCTTGCACAATTTTCCTTGTGCCAGGAAAGCAGAGTGAGAGGAGCCTCACGGCCGGGCAGGGGGGTGGGGGCCTCCGTGTCCATGGGAATTCAAGCAGCAGAAAGGACTCCAGATTCTCCTGGGCTCATTGCAACCAAGCGGAAATGCCCCGCGCCACAAATTAGCAAATTAACTCCTCCTCATGTATTTACTCAAGTGTCGATACCAGGAGAATGGAAAAGGGTAGAGTTCAACATCGCCGTTATGCCTAAGTCAGAAATGAGAGACCTGAAACAGATTTAGACATGAAAAGACACAATGTTAGAGTTGGAAGAATCCGTAGGAGATATGAAACCCAACCGCCTATCTTTCCTTATACTTTCCTAGTGGCCCTGCGGTGTCTACAAGTGTCTACCCAGCAGTCTGTAGCAGGTTGTTGGTTTTTGTTTTTAGAATTTTGGGGGAAGAAAAAAAATTTTCTTCACTTTTATGAGATTCATGGCTGACAGCCCGGTAACAAAAGACTTTAACAAGATAAAAGCATAAGAAATCCATTTCATCAGTTTTTGTTTATTTTTGTGTATGTGTGGGTGTTTTGCCTGCGCGTATGTCTGTGCAGTATGTGTGTGCCTGGTATCTATGGAAGACAGAAGGACAGAGGGCGTAGGATCCTCTAGCACTGGAATTACAGAGGGTCATGAGCTGACATGGGTGTGCGGAAAATCAAACCTGGGTCCTCTGGAAGAGCAAGCACTCAGTGCTCTTAACTGCTGAGCCGTTCTCCAGTCTCCATTTAACCAGTGTTACAGGACCTAGGAAACTTCAAAACTGAATATCTAAAGACCTAAAGAAAGCTCTATTTTCATGCCTAGGTTTGATGGGAACTGGATGGTCCTGCAGACCTATTAGAGCCAAAGGGAGCATGGCCTAGTGGTAATAAAGGGGAGAAACTCACCAAGGCCATCTAGCTCCCATTCCGTGTGTCTGATTTGTGTAGCTGTCCTTTCCTCCATGTGTTTGGAAGGACACCTTCACCTTTGTGCCTCTCACTATACTTCAGCTGCGGGACCATACTGGGGGCCTAGAATTCCCTCAACCCCACCAAGTAATGCTACCAAGTGTGGTTTGGTTCTAATTCTGTCATTTGGACCATGGTACAGGTGATTTTCTTACTGCAGAGGACTTCAAATATTTAAGGACAACTGATACATTTCTGCTTAGTCCTCTACTTTCTAGGTCCTGCTCCGAATTCCTTCAAGCTCTCCTCACCTGGTATGGTCCTCATATGTTTCACGTTTTAATCATTATCCATTGAACCCACTCCAGTGGGTCAATGTCTTCAAGACATGGTGCCTGGAGCTGAGTCCTTGCAAATGTTCCTTGGAGGGGAGTCTTCTCTGTAGGACGCTCCCCAGCACATGGCACAAGCACAGGTAGGTGTTATTTACATTTTATTTGATATTATTTCCCAGTATTTCTGTACACAGTATGGTAGAACAAAGTCACTCATTCATAGTGACCAGGAAACAAAGATGGAGTAGAGGAGCCTGGAATGCCAGCATCCTTTTCAAAGGCATGTATGCCCACAGGGTCCTCACTCTTCATATTAGGCCACACCTCTTCAGGTTCTTCACCTTCCAGCAGCTCCTCAGAGCAATCAACCCTTTTAGACACAGCCTTTGGGGAAGATTTAAGATTCAAACCCTAACACCCACCCCTCGTCCCCTCTAAGTGTTGGGTATTAAACCTAGGGCTCTCTGTCACCGAGTCACTACTCTGGCTTCTTGCTTTTTCTGAGTCTCCCATGCTGACCTTGACCTTACTCTCTTGCCCAAAGAGGCCTTGAACTTGCTGTTTGCTTGTCTCAGCCTCCTGAAAAACTGGAATTACAGGTCAATGTCACCCAGTCTAGCTTTTATAACTAGTGTCTGACACCAAGCAGGAAACAATCTCTGTACACTGTAAATATGTATTACTCTTATTAGTTAATAAAGAACTGACTGGCCTATAGCTGGGCAGGAAAGCCAGACTAGGAGAATGCTGAGAAGAAGGGCAGAGTCAGGGAGTCTCAAGGAGATGCAGAGAGAAATAAGATAAATGACCACGTTGAAAGACGGTACTGCCATGAGCTGGTTTTTTTGAAGCCCATTACATGTGTGTGTGTGGGGGGGGTCCTGCCTCAACTGAATGTGACAGGCTTTGTTGACTCCACATGGGAGGCCTTACCCTTTCTGAGGAGTAGATGGGGATGGGTTTGGAGAAAGTGGGGGAGAGGGAGGAAGGGATGAAGAAGGAACTGTTGTCGGTATGTAAAATGGATTAAAAAAAAAAAGAAAGAAGGTACTGCCACATGGCAGAGGGTAGGTAAGAAATATGGCTTAATTCAAAATGTAAGACTTAGCTAATAACAAGCCTGAGCTATCAGCAGAACATTTATAATTAATATTGAGTCTCTATGTTGGTTATTTGGGAACTGGCAGGTAGGAAAGAAAAGGCTGCCCACACATGTATGCATGCAGTTGTATGCAAATGTATGTGCTTGCACATGGAGCCCAGAAACCAATGCTGGGTGTCTTCCTCAACTGTTCTCTTATTTTTTGAGGTGGAGTCTCTCGCTGAACCTAGAGTTTGCCAATCCAGCTATGCTGGTTAGCCAGCAAGCTCCAAGGGTCCCCCTGACTTTGCCCCCACAGAGCTGGGATTATACCATTCCCAGTTTTTTACATGGGTGCTGGGGTTGTGACTTGAGTCCCTCAGGCTTGTTCAACAAGTACTTTACTGACTGGGTTACTGCCCTAAACCCCCTTCCTTTGGGGTTTTCATAGACATTCCATTACATATGTATGATTAATCTCCATTGGTGACTAGTGTAACCTTTATGTTTTTTGCCTTCTAACGTTCAAGTGGTTGAGCTGAAAGCCCCAACTTAGTTACCTTGTCTCATTCCTTCTGGTGACCAGTTCCATCCTGAAAGTGCATCTCATTAGCATATGAAAGACACTGTCCCTTCAGGAGTTTGGGACAGAGCCCATATGTACTGTTCACAAAATCACAAGGCTAAATACAAAGGTGTCAGATTCAAAATGCAAGCAAGACAGCAGAAGCATCAAAGAGAAATTTAATCAGATTCTTGTAAGTCGTGCCTTGTAAACAAGTGCAGGTGGGGCTTACAAGGTTTGATGCTATACACAAAAGTTGTTTTGGATTTCAACATAAAAAGCTGACTCCAGAATGATAATTATGTTGTTTGGATCACCGAATGTGGGGCAGATGGAACACCTGGGATACTCAATCATTTTGGAAGTGAAAAGCCACTGGGCTATCCTGGTCTCTACCTCTTAATTTCAAGACTCTGCAGTTCTTCAGTGGACCACAGGTTCATATAAAGTTCTTTAGCCACAGTAAACATTGCATCATGGAATTCGGTGCTGAGACAGAGTGAGACTCTGTGAAAGCTTCTGAGTGACTTGTAGGTGCTGTGACAGTAGATTTTATGCCAAAGACCCTGTTGCTACAACCCTTTTGCCATAATGTGGGCCCCTGCTTTATTGCAATGTTACAGATTTCATGACATCAGAGTAAATATCTCCTCAGGTCTTAAGTCTGGCTGAGTAGGGCTCTGTAGATATGAAATACAAAGCTAAACCCAGACCATGTGTTTATGTCTTTCAGAATGAATCATCAGTCCTCCCATAGTGGAAAGAAACTGGTGTCGTCAAGCAAGTGGATCAGTGGTCTTCTTGAGAGATGGGAGCATATCAAAGACTAAATACTGGTCCTTGTTGCTGGCAGGTTGTATACACAGCTGCACAGTAACTGTAAGTAGTTGTCCCTTGTGAGGTCAATTCATGAGCTCATCTCTACTGGGAGAAGACATTTGTTCTGACTTAGAGTTTGCAGCCATACCTTCCATCATGGCAGAGGAGGTATGGTGGCAGGTGCAGGGTGCCAGCTGGCTACACTATATTCACAGGCAGGAAGAAGGGAGCAAAAAACGCTGGTACTCAGGGAATGCAGTCCAGGATCCAATCCCAGGGAATAGTGATATGGGTGGTCTGTGTACTTCAATTAAACGAATCTGGATCATCCCTTATAGATTCATCCAGAGTTTTTTTTTTCAGTAGTAACTCTAGATCATCTCAAGTTGACAATAATATTCACCATCCGTCCCAGCTCCATCCCAGCACTCCTGGTCCCCAACATTTTAATCTTTCTTCTTTTAACTCTTGACATACCAGCCATGCCATTCACCATTTCCCATGAGCTAGATTACTTTCTAATTGTGGTCACTTCTATGACCGCACAAAGCAGGCGATCATGCACCCCACTCAAAGTCTTGCCTATGAGAAGACTTTTTCTTCAAGGCCAGTCTGAGTATAATTGCATCTGCTTTCTCTCACATACCAAGCTGATGTATCTGTGAACTAAGCTTGTTTTTTTCCCTCAATATATGTTTTTATTTAAATTAGAAACATGAATGCTTCACATGTCAATCCCAGCTCCCTCTCCCACCCCCTCCTCTCTTGTCCCTCCACCAGGTCCCTCCAGCCCCCCACCCAATCCCCACATCATTCCCCAGGGAGGGTGAGATCCTCCTTGGGGGGATCTCCAGAGTCTGTCATTTCATCCAGGGCAGGACCTAAGTCCTTCCCCACATGTCCAGGCTGAGAGAGCACCCCTCTATTTGGAATGGGCTCCCAAAGTTAATTCAGATGTCATGGTAAACACTGATCTACCACCCAAGGCCCCAGAGATTTCTGAGGCCTCCTCACTGACACTGCATTCGTGGAGTCTGGATCAGTCCCCTGTTGGCCTCTCAACCATAGGTCTAGGGTTCGAGAAGCTTTTTTTTTTCAGTCCTCTGGGAAGGAGTTTAAGTGCTGTTCTCTGTAAACCTAGAGTGAGATGAAGAAGGAAAAAATGTGCTGACATGCAGTGTGGGTGACACACTGGTCAGAGCCACCTGCTAATTCAGCTTGCTTGTGTCCTCTTGTCCTGGTGTTGTGCCATCCTGGGTGGATTCCTAACAAGATCCTCCTGACTCACTAAACTGAGTAACCCAATTTATGATGAGCAGTTCTGGCTGAAATGACTTCAAATATGATGAGTAGTTCTGGACAGCTGGTATTCCATTCTCAGACACTCAATCAGGACTCAGAAATGTCTTAGACTTTTTTACACAGAGGTTAAATATTCCACTGTGGCTGAGACATCCCCTGGCACATAATCCAGGGGATCGGCATTTGCTTGTCTGTGCCGATCTTGTCATAAGCATCATTTCCCATCGCTGCTCTCATGAGGTATAGTGTTATAGGTTCTGGGAGGTTATATAACCCAAGCCCCAGCATGATCTGCACTACAACCTTTATTTATTTATTTATTTATTTATTTATTTATTTATTTTTTGCTTAGACCCCACACTAAGTAAGTGGTCTCTCATTCACAAAACACAGACTAGGCTGAGAATTATGGCTCAGTTGATGCACAGCTTGGTGAGTGTTCATGAAGCCCTGAGTTAAATTCCCAGCCCCACATAAAACCGGGCATGGTGATGTATACCTGGTAATCTCAGAACTCAGGAGGAGAGGTGGGGGAGGCAGTAAAATTTCAAGGTCACTCTAAGGTATACAACAAGCTCAAGATCAGCCTGATGCAGAAAACCCTGACCAAACCAAACCAAACCAGGCAAGTTCATGGCTTGAACACTATTCTCAGGTATGGAATATACTAACTCCATTAATGGAACAGACCTACAGGACAGTTTGCTTCCCTCTTCATGGTGCAAGGCACAATCAGTTTTTGGTGACCATCCCCTCACCACTTGATCCCTAAAAGTTACCAATGTTATAGTCTCCTAAATCATGATAGGACTTATCTTCTATAGACTAGAGGGCAGACATATGGCTAGTTTTTGTTTATGCAAATGGTCATGAAATTGGTGATGTAGTAGATGAACATGATGCTGGGGAGGGAGTCCATATCTCTTTAGAATATTGTTTAACAAAAAGTAGAGATTTGACATAGCCCCACAGAAACCCATGATGCTATCATTGATTCTCTGAGAGTGAAAATTATTGCAACACTCTTGTAATAGAGGTAGAAAATAATGCATTTGCTGAATCATCAATGAAGCATCATAAACTGAAGCCATGTTAATCTCCTCAAGCAAGTTTGCCACATCTACCTCCTCAATTGTAAGTTAGAACTATGGTTTGGTTGAATGTGTACTGACTTACTGTGTCTTCTGGGGTCCCACTCGCTTTTGATGAGGCCAGACTGGAGAATCAAGTGTAGTTATAACCTTGAGGCTAGTACATTTCTCTCATCCTCTTGGGATTCAAGATTGACTTTGACTCACTATTTAAGGGACAATTTCAGGGATTTCTTTTTTCTTTCCTTATAATGATAACCCTTATCCCACATACTAATATGAGGTTGTACCAACCACCAAGTATATCTTTCCCAAAATTACACATTCAGAGACAGAGGAAATGACTATGGGGCCTGTAGGCCCATTTCCTGGACCTTGGACCACACTCCATTTATGACTTCCTCTATTGCTGTGGCCTGAATGTTTGTGTGCCTCCAATGCTCATTTGTTGAAACCTAGACATCAAAATAATAGCATTAAGATGTAGAGCCTTTAAGAGGTGATAGGACAAAGGGACAAAGCTTTCCTGATATAATTAGTGACTAAAGAAGCATGACAAAGCTTGTTTGTCCCTCTGTCAGATGAGAAGTTACAAGAAAGCAACATCTATGTGGGGCTTACCAGATATTAAATCTACCAGCACTTTAATCTTATCCCGACATTTCAGCCTTCAGAACTGTTTAGAATTCTCCCAGGATACACACACACACACACACACACACACACACACACACACACACACACACACGACATGCAGCATAAATGCCCCAATACCTGTATATTTTTAATGTTTTCATTATTTAAAACTATTTTTAAGTTTAAATATATTTTGATCATATCCTTCTCCTCCCCCAAGTCCTTCCAGATCCTCTCCACCTCCTTACCCACCCAACTTTAAAGTTATTTCTCAAAAAACAAATAAACAAAACATAACAAAATCCCACAAAACCAAGAAAACAAAACACTACGGCTCAAAAAACAAGAACAAAAACAAACCACCAAACTGTAACAAACATGAGATCTGCCCCAGAGTGATTGATATACCCAGCGTCACTCCATTGGAGAAAATTGATTTTCCTCCTCCCAAAAGGTATAAATGACAGTTTATTTGTTAACTGTTACCTTGGTGGCTAGGTTTTTATTCATTCATTCACTCATTCATTTATTTTAAGTATAACAAAATAAAAAATAATACAAAGCAAAAACTATCACATCAAAGTTGGACAAAACAAACCAACAGGAGGAAAAGAGCCCAAGAGGAGGCACGAGAATCAGAGAACCCACTCTTTTAGACACTCAGAAGTCATATAAAAACACTAAACTGTAAGTCATAACATAAACACAGAGGACCAGGTGCAGACCCATGCAGGCCCTGTGCATGCTGCTCCAGTCTCTGTGAGCACGTGTGAGCTTCGCTCATGTTGATTTAGAGGGCCTTTTTTTTTTTTTTTGCCTTGGTATCCTTCATCCTATTCCTCATATAGCAGAAACTTCCTAAAATATACATATATATGAAGGTGATCTAAGTGAAATTGCCAAATAATAGGAGAGTCCCATCTGGCCATCTCTTGTCACCAAATGAATCTTCCAGGAACAGGATTGGGTTACATCTAACACTTATATATTCTTACAGTGATGAGTACCATAGAAGTATGTGGGGACTCAGACCTTAAATCTAACAATTCTCAAAAATTGGGGCATTTCCCTTTCCCTAGTGTAAAACCACCCAGTTAAATGTCTGCAGGCTCTTTGAAGAGGTACTTATGGAATCATCACTGTGTACGTTCACCGAGGTTATTACAAAGTCTTTCTCCTTGCTTTCATTTTAAAGATCCCAGACCCAAAAACTAGCTCAAGTTTGGACACTGAGTGAGGTCATACTTTCTTGTAGGGGTAACTTTTTTTAGGCTCCTGATCATACACTGTTGGCTCTGATAGTACAAGCAGGATTTAACTCTTATTTGATATCCATCTATTTTGTTCCATGTGATTAATGATTTTATATGTCAGCTGGGTGGGCCACAGTGCTTAGATATTTCATCAAACATGGCTGTTTCTATGAAGGCATTTCAGGATGTGTTTAACATCAAAATCAGTGGACCATAATAAAGACATTTTCCCACCATAATGTGGGTAGGTCTTATCCAATAGAAAGACTAAAAAGAGCCAAGACTGCCCTCCCCAGAACAAGTAAGAATTTTACCGGCAGCCTGTTACATACTCACATTTTAACTCTTCAGCCTGCTGAATTAACCTATAGATTCCAGATTTAGGAGCATGGGATGATGCTCCTAAAAAGAAATATTTTTCTGTCCCTATATACATCCTTCAGGTTCTGCCTCTCAAGGGCTCCCTAACTGCCCACTGTTCTTTTGTCTACCTCTGTAACCCCTTGGGAAGTTTCCCTTGGCCACCAATCAAGGTTATCACTCATTACAATAATTGAATCCACTGTTATTCTGTGACTTCTGAGAGTCACATGCTAGCATCTCAACAGTATGATTTGGGGAGTAGGCAACGTCATTGTTGTTAGTGAATCTGGTTCTTCACTGTCCTCTTTTACCCTCAGGCTTGGCCAGGGGGCAGTCATTGTGAAATGTCTTAATGATAGGGTACTCTTCTCAATAATGTATTCCTCTTGGCTTTGGTAAAGGGTTGTGTTAGTCTTTTGGGGCTGTTCTAACAGCCATCAGCTAGGTAGTTTATAAACAGACATTTATTTTTTTACAGTTCTTGGTTTCCAAGATTAAGACAGGCAGGCTCTGTTTCGTGAGAGACATTTCTTATGGCAGTGTTTTCACTGTGTCATCATATGGAGGAAAATGTGAGCAAGTTCCTTTGTCCTTAGTTAGGGTTTCTATTGCTGTGAAGAGACAGCATGACCACAGCAACTCTTCTAAAGGAAAACATTTCATTTAGGCTGGCTTATAGGTTCAGAGATTTAGTTCATTGTCATCATGTGGAGAAACATGGAGGTAGGTAGATATGGTGCTGGTGAAGGAACTGAGAGTTCTACGTCTGGATCAGCAGGCAGCAGGAAGAGAGAGACACTGGGCCTGACTTGAACATTTGAAACCTAAAAGCCCACCCCCAGTGACATACTTCCTCCAGGGTATGCCTCCTAATAGTGCCACTCCCTGTGAGCCTATTGGGGTCATTTCCATCCAAACCACTATACGCCTCAGGGCTCTGTGAAAGGACACTGCTCTCATTTATGGGGGCTCCATGTTCATGATATAATCACCTTCTAAAGACCTATCTCCTAATGCTGTCACCATGAGGTTAGTATTTCAGCATATGAACATTGGAGGACTGTCACATGATTTTTCTGATATGCTGTAAGAAAACATGTGCTTACCCCAAATAAGGCACTGACCTGTTAAATAAAGTATTCTGTCAAATCTACCTTGGTGAATCAATGGGTTTGTTATGGTTACTTACAGAAAAACAGGTAGGTGACTCAATTGCAGCATCAATACCAGTAAGTTCCCTGAACAGCTTTCTAGGGCCTGTACTGATGCATATCCCTGCTTGCCTCTCGATGACTCACAAAAAGCTGTTTGACTGAAAAGTCCTTTATGAGCAGCTAAACTTCTGTAGGTCATCCTTTATACAACTGGGGGAGAGGACGAGCTTTGTGAAATCTGAAGGCATATGAATCCTTTCATAGGGGAAAGTTCATAGGCCAGCTCTTCTGAGAGCCTCCTGCCAGCCCTCATACCTTCTCTGATTTGAAATAGCAATGGCCATGTCCAACTAGAGGAAACAGCTCTACAACAAGGATGGATCCTCTAAACCAGTGGTTCTCAACCTGTGTGACATGGCCCCTTCAAGGGTTAAAGGATTCTTTCACAAGAGTCACCTAAGACCACCCTGCATCCTAGATATTTACATTACAACTCATAACATTAGAAAATTACAGTTATGATGTAGCAATGAAAATAGTTTTATGGCTGAGGGTCACCACAACATGAGAAACTGCGTTAAGGAGTTACACCGTTAAGAAGGTTGAGAACCACTGCTCTGGATCTTCCCATGAAACATGATCATTTAGTAGGTTTCCCAGCCCTACCTACACACTGTATTGACTTTGGTAAACTGGTGAACCCTGTCATCTCAATCTCTCCTAACATAACCATCACTTCCCATGCTTGGAGGAGCCACTATCGTTGTGAATTTGCAACACCTCCTACTGCCCTTGCCATGGTATTACATTCTATATTTTAATCAACGTACTTTCCTTATCCAATCTTGTCCACACCAGTAAGCTCTCCACCCAATCTTTATTTTTTTGGTTTTCCAAGACAGGGTTTCTCTGTATTGCTTTGAAGCCTGTCCTGGAACTCGCTCTGTACACTAGAGCTGGCTTCAAACTCAGAGAGATTCACCTGCCTCTGTCTCCTGAGTGCTAGGATTAAAAGCATGTGCCACCAACGCCTGACGCATACTAGTTCTTTAATCAAACACCTTCATAGTTCCCTGGCTCCCAGTAGAATGTGCTAGTTTAGTCTCTCACAGCTCTTTATGGTATAGAACTTTCTTTTATGTCAGGCCCTGTTGGTCCCTCATTGCCTAATCATGGTCTGGGTAAAGGAAATGGGCATGGAGGATAGACCCCTGAGGGGAATGAGAGATCTTTTCATTATCTTCAAGAAAGGCGGGCTGCTGTCATTTAACAGGGGAGAGAAGGATAGACCGTTTCTATGAGAGTTAAGGTACTTCTAAGATACTTGTGGGTGCAAGATCGACCATCAGTATATGGTTCTCCCCCACTGTGTCTGGGTCCCACTCTTTTCTAACTGAAGTTAGAACCTCCACATAGCAAGCACACCTGCCGCATAGCTGATAATTCAACCTGATTATCCTGCAGATCAAGTCCTGCTCTTAGCTTTCCCCTCTATCCTTCAGGAACAGAGACTCTCTTGGTAGAATACCTGGGACATCCTTTGCTTTACATCTCACTTTCAAACGTTATTTGTTCTCTAAATTTTGTTTCTTGTGTCTACATTGCTTAGCATAGTTTTTTTTTTTTTAATTTCATTGGCCTTACAGTTACCGTTTTCCTAATATCCCTCAAAAGACCAATATTTTCCTTTGGCCTCTATGTTCCCTTCTGCTAGCATAATACTCCAATTTTACCAATAATAAAGGTTCTATTTATAGCACTTTATAGCCTTTCCACCTCAGGCCTTGAGTGCATACTTGCGCAGCGGGTAGTCTCTCCTTCCAAGGCTGCTCCTTCATGGTTTTCAGCTTTTCTTCATGCTTGGTGAGCCGGCTGCACATGGTTTTAGTCTTCTTGGGTCACAGGTCCAGAGGCTTGTACTTGTTGCTATTGTAGAATTTGCTGAGATTTTCTTTTTGAGTCTGGTTAAGACGGTGAGGACACTGATGATGGATCTGCAGCTGACTCCTATCTTGGAGATCTTGGACATAGCAATATGTCCTTGCCTGTCACCTTGGCAATAAGAAGCTGGGACAGCTCCACCTTCAGATGGTCCAGTTGTTTTAGCAGCTTCTCTTTCAAGCAGTGAAGGTCCTGGGCCATAAGCTTTGATCATGGTTGCATTGTCAGGGTTCTACTTATAAAGCACTTCTGCCTAACACTGTATTTTATTGTGTTCCAGCTCCTTCCACCAGCTATGCTGTGAGTGAGCCCGGTCTGTTATCCATTCTTACTATCTGTGCCTCAGCTTCTCCAGACTGAGAACAGAGACGGAGCTTATCATCACACAGAGGATACCATTGAGATCATTCTCTATAAAGGAGAGAATGAGGCAGAGTAGGTAAAGGAAGGTGAACTACAATGTGAACCTCATAATAGCCAACCCCACAGAGAGTGCTAGAATTAACATCACGCATGGGAAATCTCCCACACTGGGCAGAATAACAGGCATTTATAGCCTTCAAACAGTCAATGAATAGAGGTCACTCAAGAAGTGCAAGAGAGAAAGATTCTATAAACTAGTTGTGTATTATTTTTAATATATGAGTCAATTAGAACAAACTGATTTTATTTTTTTAACAGTGCATGACCTTCTTTGTTCCCAGGCAATCTTTGACATGGCCATCCCCTGATGCCTGTCATCTATCCAATGATATGCATGATACTTCCTCATCAGGGAAGATCAAAGATCCTAGGCAATATTTCATAAGTAAAGCCAAAGAGGACTATGAGTAGCTTTAGAAACCTAAAAGGTTCTTGGGCATTAAACATATCACTTATATTATTGTATAATCTAGACTCCCTGATGCATACATCTACAACACAGCTCCTGCTTCTGTGGCTCATGGATCATTTCTAAGAAGAGGTGGGAAGATTATAGGAGCCAAAAGACCAGGGGATTTGCTATTAGACTGTGCCCCCTAGAAATGCCAGAAGGTACACCCATAAAGGCTCACCAACATGACTGCTTGACCAAGTATGACACCAGCAGACAAGCTTACATGGAAGGGGGACAGCTTGGGAGGCCTCAGTCCTACACAAAGAACCACAGGCCTCTAAAAACTACTGAGAGCCATGAAATGTTATACGAGTGGAGCGGGTTGCATTTCTGTAGTTAGGAATAAGGTGTGTGTGTGTGTGTGTGTGTGTGTGTGTGTGTGTGTGTGTACATATGTTCATGCAATTTTTAAAAATAGGCCATGAATAGAAGGAGAGTAAAGAACAACTTGTAGGGAGAAAAGATGTAATCATATTATAATCTCAAAAAGAATTTTTAAAGCAAACTACCTGTCCTGTCACACAAGAAAAATTAGTAAGTCATGTAAATTGGAAAGGAAGATGAAAAACTGTTTAATTGTAGATGGCTTGATTGCCTGCATGGAAAATCAATACATCGACAATGGAATAAAGTCACATGGCAAGGTTTACATGTAAAAGGCCTCAATGGCGAAATTACGTTTCTGCACTTAACAAAAATAATTGGGAATTGAAATAGCATTTACAATAGTATCAAAATAACAATAATTTAACAAAACACATGTGGAACCAACTTAATTAGACCTATTAAACACTGGTGAAATTTAACATCTAAAAAACCATGGAATAACAAACTATGTACATAAATCTTTAGGCTCAACTTTGTTGTCAAGTGTCTCCAAATTATTCTACCCATCTAGCACAGTCAAATAAAAATTCCAGTGAAGGCCTTTGTACAAACAAATCTCAGGATTCTTGCTTTTAGAAGATTAAGGGTAACTACTAAAAGCTCATTTACAACTTCCAAATCAATAGAAATTATAAGTGAAAAGTTATAACAAATCTCAACCCCAAAGAAGTTTGGAAAAGAAACCTCATAAAGGAAATAATCAATGTTTTAAAAAGTTGACCCAAACTTAAATGGTTAAAGTAAATTTGAATATACTGGCAGTCCTGACAAGGTCTAATAGATTAAGCATAATGGTTCAAAATCAATAATTCTCATATTGAATTAAAAAAAACAAACCCCAGCAGCTTGATTTTTCAAATGATTATTAATACATAACTACATAGAAAGTTTGAAAGTAAAAGAATAGACAAAACACACTGGACAGATTGTAAATAAAACTATGACAAAATAGTCATATCTACAAAACTTGATGTTTTTTCCAAAATAAGATGCTTTATAAACTAATAATATAAACTATAATTATATGAACAATTTTTTCAGTTCAGGTTAATATGAAACTGTTATTTAATTATAATACAATTTACTCAGAAAAAAAAGTGACAATATTGCTTTATGTTACTCTGAGTAACCTTCTAGGGAAATAGAACAACTCTGCTCTGCACATATATCTACCAATGGGGTGTGTGAGCAGAGCCTGACAAACCTAAAAGAAGGCATTGGAGAGAAACAAACTGGAAGAGACACAGGGGACAACCTTACCACAGGTTAGCAAATGGAAATCAGTGATGTGCACCAAATCTTCAGGCATGTCACAGATATGCGCTTTTAGAACTGAGCCCCAGCATGAATCTCAAGAAATGTAAATGATTGGCTGAGCCCATCCCCACTCTACTAAAATAAAACAAGAAATAAAAATTTCATTAAAAACTTATTTCCTGTTGGACAGTGGTAGTGTACCCTTTTATTCCTGCACTCAGTAGGCAGAGGCAGGCAGACCTCAGTGATTTCAAGGCCAGCCTGGACTACAGAATGACGTCCAGGATAGTCATGGCAACACAGAAAGTCTGTTTTGAAAACCAAAATGATAATTCAATGCAATCCCCATTAAAATCCCAGCACAATTCTTCACAGACCTTGAAAGAACAATAATCAATTTTGTATGGAACAACAAAAGACCGGGGATAGCCAAAACAACCCTGTTCAACAAGGCAACGTCGGGAGGCATCACCATCCCTGACCTCAAGCTCTATTATAGAGCTATAGTCCTGAAAACAGCTTGGTATTGGCACAAAAATAGACAGGTAGACCAATGGAATCGAATTGAAAACCCGGATATTAACCCACACACGTACGAACATCTGATCTTTGACAAAGAAGCTAAAAATATACAATGGAATAAAGAAAGCATCTTCAACAAATGGTGCTGGCATAACTGGAGGCTGGCATGTAGAAGAATGCGGATTGATCCATGTTTATCGCCATGCACAAAACTTAAGTCCAAATGGATCAAAGACCTCAACATAAATCCAGCCACACTGAACCTCTTAGAAGAGACAGTGGGTGGTTCCCTTGAACGAATTGGTACAGGAGACAGCTTCCTGAACATAACACCAGTAGCACAGACAGTGAGATCAACAATTAATAAATGGGATCTCATGAAACTGAGAAGCTTCTGTAAGGCAAAGGACACAGTCAGCAAGACAAAAAGGCAGCCCACAGAATGGGAAAAAATATTCACTAATCCTACATCTGACAGAGGGTTGATCTCCAAAATTTACAAAGAACTCAAGAAGCAAGTCTCCAAAACATCAAAGGACCCAGTTAAAAAGTGGGCTGCAGAACTAAATAGAGAGTTTTCAGTAGAGGAGTCTAAAATGGCTGAGAGGAACTTGAGAAAGTGCTCAACATCCTTAGCCATCTGGGAAATGCAAATCAAAACAACTCTGAGATACCATCTCACTCCTGTCAGAATGGCTAAAATCAAAAACACCAACAACAATTTATGCTGGAGAGGATGTGGTGAAAGGGGGACACTCCTCCATTGCTGGTGGGAGTGCCAACTGGTTCAGCCACTTTGGAAATCAGTATGGAGATTCCTCAGAAAAATGGGAATAAACCTACCACAAGACCCAGCAACTCCACTCTTAGGCATATATCCAAAAGATGCCCATTCATACAACAAAGATGTCTGTTCCACTATGTTCATAGCAGCATTATTTGTAATAGCCAGAACTTGGAAGCAACCTAGATGTCCCTCAACCGAAGAGTGGATAGAGAAAATGTGGTACATTTACACAATGGAGTACTATTCAGCAGAAAAAAACAATGGAATCATGAGATTCGCAGGCAAATGGATGACACTAGAAGAAACCATCCTGAGTGAGGTAACCCAGTCACAAAAAGAGAAACATGGCATGTACTCTCTCATATATGGATTTTAGACATAGATCTGGGGAGGGCCAGCCTACAATCCCATGGCCAGAGAGTCTGGGAAACAGAAACTTCATTTAGTGGATGATCGAAGAAGAGGCAGACTCCTCGGTTAAGTACTGAGCTGAACTCAAGAAAGCCAGTAACAGAGAGGGAGGACTGATGACCAAAGGGATTAAGACTGGGCTGGTTTAACCCCCAGAAACAGCTGACCTGACAAAGGTTAACTCTTGAATCCCAGGCATCACCAGAATGTGAGTGTCAGTGAGGAGGCCTAGGTAGTCTATTGAGCCTTGGACAGTAGATCAGTATTCATCCCGAGTATACACACGGACTTTGGACTCCCATCCAACAATGTGAGGTGCACTCTCACCCTGAACTCTTGGGGAAGGGTCTAGGCCCTGCCCTATATGAAATGACAGACTATGGACACCCCCATGGAGGGCCTCACCCTCCCTGGGGAAATGAGGGGATAATGGGGGGGGTTGGGGGCGGGTATGAGAGGAGGGGAGGGAAAGGGAGAGGGACCTGAAACTGACTTGTGAAGCAACCTTGTTTCTTATCTAAATTTAAACTGAAAAATAAATAAATAAAAAAGAAAACCAAAATGATAATAATAATAACAATAATAATATAATAAAGAAGCAGAAAACGAAGAAAATCTATTTCCTAAAGTCTTAGAGAAATATGAGACAGTCAAAAGTTATTACATTTCTCAAGGTTTTGTGTGTATGTGTGAAATTTATTTCTCAATCACTGATTAAATTGTTTTGGATAAAAATTAAGTCCAGAATTTCAGCTCCCCTGTTGTTTATTCATTCTTTTAAAAGATGAAATTATAGGTAATGGCAGGCCAAAATTTTATCAAATGTTCTGCTTCAGTTGGGTAATACTTCTACCAAATGTCTACATGATTAAAATATTTCAGTGCTATTACATCAGTTTAGTAATCTGTATTAAGAAAATATTTAAAAATAAAATATTTCTCACATGTTCAGTCCGGCCAAGCTGTCTGCGACGTGCTGTTCAGACATGGCTGCCTCCGTTTCTGCAGTGGTTTTCTCTTTTTTTAATGCAGAAGCGTTGCTCTTTGCTTCTGATCTCCATTCCCGTGTGTTCTCATCCAGATCTGTATCATCAGGACCTGAGTTGTCTCCTATATCCTATTCCCAACACTGTTGTCTCAATGTGGCCTTTCAAGGCATCTCAGTCCAATCACTGCAGTATCCCTCCTTTATATAGTCTTCAAATAAGCTCCCCCACTATTGGTTTGCATGCGTCTTCCACCTTCAGAGCATTTTTATACCAATAACAAAGCCCAACATTACTCAGTCTTCTTTCACTTTCTTTTCTACAGAGAATGGGGCACATTCTCTTAAGACTGTATTATTCAATGCCATGTGTACGTATGCCTGAGTGGATGTATGTGCACCACTTGCGTGCAAGTATCCACGGAAGCTGGAAGAAGGAATTAAATCCCGTGGAGCCGGGGTTCCACGCAGTTGTGAGCCATTGATGTGGGAGCTGGGAACTGAACCTGGGTCCTCTGCAAGATCACCAAGTACCCTTAACCCCTGAGCCCTCCCTCCAGCCCCACTGGGATTCCCTTCTTTGTCACGTTTTGTCATCCTAAGAACACATATCTCCATAGGATATACTAGATACAGTTTCATTAGTTTTTATTGGATACTTCCAGATTCATTTTTTTTAAATCCTGACTCCATGATTTTAAGGGTCTTTTAAAATCAAAGGCTAAACCCCCCATGCCCTAGTTTCATCTATAAATGGCAGTAATATTGGGACCTACTCCATAAGATTGCTGTAAGAGTTTAATTAGTGAATACTTTTCGAATGTTGAGGCCAGTCTACAGTCAGAGCCTAATAAGAATTAGCTGCGATTAAAATGATTTGCTCTTAAAATTTGATTTATTACTCTCATGATTCCTTTTGTGAATCTTTTGCCAAATACATTCCTGCTGAACTTTTTATGGCATCATCTGTCCCCTGCCTTCTGGTTCACGGTCCAGGAAACTGAACTACTTTTTGACACCGTTGGCAAGGCTGTCTGCTTACTTTGCGCAGTCGGAATGAGACAAGAGCAGACAATTTTTTTAAAGAAATCTGTTTCTAAATCCTTCCTTCTACCCAGCACCTCAATCAAGAGAAATTGGTAGACATTCTTCTCACACCTTTTCTGACTTTATCTAACTTTCTCCATAATGAATCGGCAGACATGGGTAGGCTCAAGTTACAGAGTTCACAGCCAAAGTGGCTTCCAGCCTCCTCCAAGCAGCTAGTCGTCCGCCAATATGGCCCCCATGTTTTGGGCAAGTGCCAGATGCTTTTGACGTGATAATACTTGGGACGCTCTAGTGTTCCAGTCTTCAGAATCAAATCAAATAAAGGTCCTTGTTGCTCATCTTTTTTCCTCCCTCCCTTCTTAAAAAAAAAAAAACCGTTTCCTAAATGGTTTCTTCTACTCTTCCAAGGATAGCATCATCTCGTTTAGTATGCAAGAGCATAGACCCAAGTTTCACAAGTCTTTTGGCCTCCTTCAGCCATGAGGCCAGCCTGTGTCTGTAATGCACAGATCTAAGGACAACCTTGAGTAGCTGTCAGAGTCCTTACATGTATGATCCCAGGAGACATTCCCTTTGCAAGAGCAAGTAGACCTTACTTCCCTGACATCTATGTAGTTACTGGTCGCTTCCACAGGACCTGTCTGGAACAGGCTTTCTTTTAGGTCAACAACCAGCTCCCAAATCATGTCAAGGAGACTTAATATTAGTTAGGAGTGCCTGGCCTTACCTTATGCTTGTTTCTTGCTAGCTCTTAGAACTTAACCCCTTTCTCTTCATCTACACCTTGCCTCAGGGCTTTTTTTTTTTAAACTTTCTTTCTGTATGTCCTACTCTGAGTCTAGCTGCCTGGTGGCTGCCTGGTTGGCTAACATCTCCCTCTTCTTCTCGCTCGTTCTCTTCTCCCCCAGCCTACATTTCTCCTTCTACTTATTCTATCTGCCCACCAGCCCTGCTTGTCCCTCTACTGCCTAGCTGTTGGCTGTCCAGCTTTTTTATTAGATTTATTACTTAGGCAGGCAAGGTGAAACAGCAACACATCTTACATCATTATACAAATGCAGCAAAACGAATGTAACACACTTTACATCATCACACAAATGCAGCATAAAAAATATAACACGCCGGGCGGTGGTGGCGCACGCCTTTAATCCCAGCACTCGGGAGGCAGAGGCAGGCGGATCTCTGTGAGTTTGAGGCCGGGCTGGTCCAACAGCCTGCAAAACAATGCAGAGAAACCCTGTCTCGTAAAAACCAAAAAAAAAAAAAAAAAAAAAAGTAACACATCTTTGCCTACTTAAACAAATGCAGCATAAAAAAATGCAACATACCTTTCCACAATACCTGCCCCTGTCAACCTCCTAGATCCACTGTTCGTGCAGCTGTGAGGTAATTTATATGTCAATGTTCATGCAATTATTAAGCACTACATGTTTTTCCAGAGTTTGTAGACTCTTTCCTTGTCTCTTTGAAATGCATTTAATTTGCTGTAGTCACATCATCCTTTGTTTACCCTTCATGAAATCAGTTATCGAAGGGCTAGTTAAGGAAGTAGCATGAGTGAAAATGACTGAATAGAAAAACACTGAGGCTTGTCTCCTCCAAAGCAGCAGACAGACTGGTTAACAATATCAAAACCAGTTGTGCTGAGATTCTGGAAATGAATCTAAGATATGTGACAAGCAGCTGACCACTTAGTGAAGGAAAAAGAAGATTCTCAATCTTGACAAGAGAGGTTCACGGTGTTTTAGTTTATCTCCAAAACCATGTCTCCACTTGGTGACGACATTGAAGACAGCAGTCCACACCCCTGATACATGTTTGTAATGTCTAAGAGAAGATCACAGAACAATTCTTAGGCTCAAAGACTCTTGGTTATTTGCTTTGATATTGTGGTAGTTTGAATGTAACTGACCCCCATCGGCTCATAGGGAGTGGCACTCTCAGGAGGTGTGGCCTTGTTGGAGGAAGTGCCATCTTTTGTTGGAGGAGGAGGATGACACATGCCTTTAATCCAGACCTTGAGGCTGCAGGGTACACCTTTAATCTGGGCCACACCTTCTGTTAGAAAGTGTGTCATCTTGGGGGTGGGCTTTGAGGTCTTTTTCTCAAGCTTCACTCAGGGTGATAATCATCAGCCAACTTCTTATTGCCTCTGAGTTGAGATGTAGCACTCCCAGCTCCAGCACCGCATTTTAAAACTGTTGTCAATTTATTAGGTAACTTATAAGCCAAAGAAATAAAGACTTCTATAAGCACATACAATAAAAAATTCCAGGCTTTACAAAATGAGTAACAACAACAAATAACTTACTGCAACAGTAAATATAAACCCCAGAGTGGAGGATAGACCCAATTTAAAGCATTTGTATCATAATCACTAAGAAATCAATTTTTCAATAAAAAATGAAAACATGTAAAGAAAAATTATGGCACACAAAAGGAAAAAAATGCAGACTGTCATTAAAGAATCCCAGATATTGTGTCATTTAGGAGGCCTGGGAAATCTGTGGGGCCTCTGGTAGTGGATCAGTATTTATCCCTAGTATACGAATGGACTTTGGGAGCCCAATCCTCATAGAGGGATACTCTCTCAGCCCAGACACACAGGGGGGGGGGGGGTAGGCCCTGCTCCAAATGATATGACAGACTCTGAAGTTTCCCCATGGAAGGCCTCACCCTCCCTGGGAAGCAGAAAGGGGATTGGATAGGGGGTTGGTGGGGGGGCAGGGGGGGAGGGGAGGGAGAGGGAACTGGGATTAACATGTAAAACAAGATTGTTTCTAATTTAAATTAAAAAAGAAGCCCAGATATTATATATACTAGACAAAGACTTACAATCAACTATCATATCTCACTTTATTTTTACATGTATAAATGTATATACCATGTTTTGTGTGTGATTTGTGTACTGTTGATTTGAATGTGAACATGTATGTGTGTGGTTGTATAGGAATGTGCATGGTCAGGCCAAAGGTTGACATCTGGTATCTTTCCTCAATCATTTTCCACCATTATTTGTGAGACAGGATCTCTCACTGAGCCTAAAGTTCATCAATTCCGCTAGGGTGGCTAGCCTGTGAGTTAGCCTGTGCCTACCCTCACCCCAGTTGCTGCCTTCAGTGACAGTCTGTATTAGCTTTCTCCTCTTGTGTGCAGTTTATTTTTAGGTGTATTTTCTGTTATGTTTGTACTTGCTGTTTCTAAATTTTTCCCACTACTTATTTGTGTATTTTCTAGTGTACCATTTTACAAAAAGCTAGTTTTAATTGATGCCAACAGTACACAAAACTTTGGTACAGTAGGATTCTTCCCCTAAGCATGTTGCCCCCCTCAACAAACATTCACAATTATCTCAACATGAAAATACATTTAAAAACCAGCTTTGTATGTCATACTGATGAAGAACAAAAGTAAACTTTGTGATCATCTCAATTGATCCAGGAAAGGCACTTGAAGTCTAATACACTTTATAACCAAAAACCCTTTAAAACTAGGGATAAAGGTACTCCTTTACTTACAACACTGGTACACACCTGTAATCCTCAGGTTGAAGGTAAGAGGATCCCTCATTTGAGGTAGTCTGGGCTACATATCCAAGGCCAACCGGGATTAAATAGAGAGACTGTCTCAAAGAAAAAAAGAGATAAGATAAAGTGCAACATGGATAAAGGGAAAAAATTTACATCCATTCTGTCAGATATTAGGATGTCACACTGTTTACTCCTGGTCACATCTGAATGGAGAACGTTTGTCCATCTTTGTACTTTAAGGAGGCGCCTAATCTTTAAAGCTAGGATGTGATTCTTGGAGGCACAGATAGGCTCTGTTTCTTGATCCACTCAGACACTTTGTATCTTTTGTTAGGGCAAATGAGATTGTTATCATTAAAAGCATTCTTGAAATGTATTCATTGCAATCACCATGCTGTTGATTTTTGGTTTGTGATCTCAGTGGTACTTTGTGTCTTAATGATTATGGCTTCAGATTTGTTTCCATAGTCTCTCTGCTATGCTCATTCTTCTCTTTAGCCCCAAATTAAAATATTTTCTCTATTTTCTTTAGGTTTGGTTTGATGGATATTAGTCTTTCTAGGCTGTTTCTATAGTGGAACCCTTTTGTCATTCAGTCATTGTTGGGCCCCAGCCCCACGGGGTCTCTGTGAGTTGCTGGTCAGCCTACAAGTGCAACTTGTTTTCCAGTCCAAGTGCTTCCTGTTTTCTAGTCCTGGCTTACTGCCTGGGCCTTGACCCTCTGACATCAACATTCAGCAGGAGGAAAACACACTCTCTTCTACCTGGGGTTTTTCCACTGTGCTGTAAACCTGTATATAAAGCTCCTCCCTCCTACAAGAGAGAGACCTCTTAGCACTTGCAATGAAGACACACACAGACACATTCTCCTGGCAAACAAGGCAACACATGCATTCTCTTAGTACAAACAAGTGGACATCTGGTCTTTCTTTCCCTAATAACTTGGAGTTGCTTGTGGCGCGGGCGCTGCAAGTCATGGCAGATAGTTTTGCTGGGTATATTAGTCTACATTGGTGAGGGCAGCTGGGATCTCCACAGTACCCTCTTCAGCTCCTCCATGTTTCCCCTGGCCAAAACTGCACTAAGCCATGTCAAGCTCAAAGCATAAGGCAAGGCAGAGCCACCAGAAAGGGATACCTGGTTCCTATGACAAGTGTGATAATGCTGTATTAGCAAGTGGTTTTACTTGTCTAACTAAGGCAAATCTTGAGGGGGAGGGGAGAAAAGAAAAGTCCTGTATAAAATGGAAAAAGGAGAAAAAGAATCCTTAATGGTAAATTTCATTTTTTCTTTTTCTTTTCAACATACCAACCACAATTACCTCTCCCTCTCCTTCTCCTGCTCCTTCCTCCCCACCCTGTCCCCATCCCCCCACCACACACCCCTTTACTCCTCAGAGAAATTGAGGTCTTCCATGAGGAGTCAACAAAGTCTGTCCCATCTTGTTGAGGCATGACCAAGGCCCTCCCCTTGAATCTAGGCTGAGCAAGGTATCTCTCCATAGGGAATGGGCTCCAAAAAGCCAGTTCATATACTAGGGATAAATCCTGGCCTCACTGCCAGCGGCCCCACAGACTGCCCAAATCACATAACTGCCACTCATATTCAGAGAGTCTAGTTCGGTTCTATGAAGGTTCCACAGCTCTCAGTCTGGAGTCAGTGAGGTTCCACTGGGGAAATGGCTCAGTGGTTAGGAGTACTTGCTGCTCTTGCAGAGAAGACCCGAGTTCAGTTCCCAGCACCCACACTGGGCAGTTTACAACTGCCTGTAACTACATGGAATTCTTAATGGTAATTTTCTACAAGTGGATACACAAATTGAATGACACTCCTCACAAATTTTTTTTAAGTTTTTCTGTAGAAAAAACTGGCCTTGCATTCACAGAGCTCAGTATGCCCTGTCTCCTTAGTACTGGGATTCAGGGCTTACTAAGGGAGAAACAAATTGAAACGCATATGCTTTCTAGTTCTAAAACCAATCATAAATTCACAGCAATGACAGGAATGTGGGATTGGCATCAGAAACAAACTCATAGATCCATGCTCATGGCTTCTTGACCAGAGTGTCCAGGTCATGCAATGGGGGAAGAATACATTTCCTCTTCAAACAGAGATGAGTCAATTAGATATTCACAAGTAAAAGAATGAAATCACATGGTTTTTCACACCTTGTACAAACACTAACTCAGAATGAGTCAGACCCTGCTATAAAGACTGAAACAGTAACGTTATCAGAGCCCAACACAGGGCAACTCTATCTAATCCTTGGATTTGCAATAGATTTTTATTTTAGACATGAAACCAAAACTACAACAAAAATGTAGAAAAATGAGCCGGGCGGTGGTGGCACACGCCTTTAATCCCAGCACTCGGGAGGCAGAGGCAGGCGGATCTCTGTGAGTTCGAGGCCAGGCTGGACTGATAACCTCCAAAACAATACAGAGAAACCCTGTCTCGTAAAAACCAAAAAAAAAAATGTAGAAAAATGAATAGATCAGGCTTCATCAAATGAAAAAACTTTACACACATAGCCCCCAAAATGGAGTATGTGAAAAAAAAATCAGAGAATGCATCACAATGTTTTCAAACTACATCTCTCATGGAAGTCAGTTTCTCAGAAACATAAATACATGTCAACATCTGTGAGACAAACAACCAAACTTAAGAACTAGCCAGGGACTCGAATAGATGCTTTCCCAAAGAGTACATACAAACGATTATGAAACACTCAAAAAGATGCTCAAAATCCTCAATAAGAAAGCAAAACACAGTGGGACAACACCCACTAAGATGGCTATAATGACAAGAATACAATAAAATGGAAAGTAAATGTGGGTGAGGAGACGGGAAACTAACAATCTTCATGTGTTGCAACAGAGATGTAAAATGCTACTGATACTATGGAAAGCAGTTGCTTGCGCGATTTAAGAACCCGGTAGTTGGATGTCTCGGGCATTCTAATATGGCCCCAAAGACCTGGTCTGTGTTGGAAGTCCAAAGAAGCTGATTCTAGTATCAATTAAAGGACGAAGCAGTGACAGCAGCAGGATGGATGGACTTGCCAACGAGTGAGGACAGCAGAGAAAAACTTAGATTTCTCTTTTTCATCTCCTTTTGGTTGAAGTTGCCACCTACACTTAGAATAGGCCCACTTCAAATAATCTTCGCCGGAGGGCCCAGCAGTTTGCCTTCTGTTGGCTCCAGATCCAGCCAGGTTGACAGCCAAGATTAGCCATTGTAATAGTTATCAGTAATATAGTGTGAGGTCGATAGATGGTACCAAAATGAGGGAGCACTTGGGCTAGCCCAGAGGACAAGATCCTGAGTAAGATTCGAACAGCTATTCGATGAGTGTGGGGGTGGGCATAGGGTGGGGATTTCACCCACAAAGGAGGGACTATTCCAGAACATTAAGGAGACAGATGTGCTGTGTTAGGTCATGTTAGAAGGCAAGCGTGCAACAGCTAAACACTTCAAATGCTAAGACAACTAATAATGAATATTAGGAAACGAGCCTTTCCCACTCTGAGACTCTCTAAAATGTCATTGTCTAGTGTTATTCGTTTTCCCTTCAAGGCATCTCTGTGAGACCCGTCTCTGCTATCTAAACGAAGGTCTATCCTATTATGGCTTTGTTTTCTAAAAAGCCCTGCACTTGTGTCTGGGTCTGTTCAGAAGCTGTCTCCAACAGGTAGTTGTTTTCTTTCCTTCCGTCCTACTCCTTCCAATAACATCCTTCAGGGACCATGTGAAACAATTCCACTTCTCCTTATGTTTATATTCTGGGGATGCTTATGGAGTTTCCACACTCCCTCTGCTTTGAGCCCAGCCAAGGTATACATGCTTAATACCTTTAATCTCTCCCCCTAAGTCACTCCCTCTGGTCCCTTAATCATCTTAATTGCTCCTCTCTGAAAGGTAGCCAGCTCATTATGTACATCTTCCTTGGGAGGCGATGGGGAACATAGTATTCCCCTTGTGGTCTCACTAGGCTCATATATTACCTCCCAGTTTCATCATCCGTGGCTGGACATGTGCAGCCACACCTCACGGCTGTACCCCTCACTACACCGCACCCTGGCCCCTGCAAATCCCTTATTTCACCAGGTCATCTCTGCATTTCCAGGTGGCCTGCTCCAAAACTTGGAACCTATGCTGACCACAGGCAGTTCCCTTCCCTGGGGGAAAGCCGGGGTCACTGACTGGAGAAGGCGGCTCAAGACCAGCCTGAGGGTCTGGAGAACTGCAACTAAGCTTGTGCAAGTCAACCTTGGAAGGGGAGAGGCTGTGGAGTGCCCAGAATCAGGCTGCCATAAGTGCTACGGCCTGCTGGGCTGAGAGAGCAGTCAAGGAAACACATCTCCAGGGCTGCATCTCTGCTTCTAATTATCCTTTATATCTCCTCTCTAACTCCTCTTCTTACCTACGTGTTTTCATAGCTCTCAGCCGTTACTGTGTAGCTTTACCGGGATAAATGTGAAACCAAATGAATTACAAATATCCTGTTTCAAGATGTGTTATCACCCTGTGGATGGAAACTCCCAAAAGCCTGAGTCTTTTTAAAGCTTTGAAAAGGAACACACACACACACACACACACACAACTTTGCTTCTCCAAGGCATAGTGGCAGAGGTGAAGGAGCCTTTGAGAAAACCACTGTTCGGGTTTCCCCAGAAGGTTGACATGGAAACCCACCTGAAGCTTCACGTGGGTGTCTGGTAGGACGTAATCCCCCTGGAGGAAGGGCACTGAGGAAGAGATGGCTCACAACCATCCTCTAACTCCAGTCTCAGGGGACCCAATGTCATTTTCTGACCTCTGGGACACACAGTGCTCATACATACGCACAAGCAGACATTACACTCATACAAGCAAAGTAAGTAAACCTAAAAGAACCCTTTCAAAAGGAGCTTTAAAGAAATTCCAGGATGCTTTCCTGTGGTGAGGTACAGGACTGATAGGGGAGAGAGGATGAGGATGAGGAGGGGCAGGGAGGAAGAGGAGGGGGAAGCCATGTGGCAAGAGGCCCCATGCCTGCTGTACAGAATCTGTTCTGCTTTTTTTTTTTCTTTTGAGGCCTTATGAAGCCCCTGCATGGTGGCTTGGAGGAGGCGCGACCACAGGGCAGGGAAGTCCTGCCAGGGTTCTTAAGGACTTATGCTCTGGCACAGGGAAACTAAAGTGGAAAGACTCTTCTAGCTGGGTGTCTTCGGTGCAGAGGACATGGTATGGGGGGGGGGATCAATCAGGGAAAGGAGTGGGAAGGGAGGAGGGAGAAGGGGGGGAGAACCAGTAGGAACTTCAGGAGAAACCTCAGCCCAGTTTCCTTCCACCTCCCTGCCCTTCCAACATGGTTCCTCCCAGCAGTGGGGCCGGACTTGTGGGAAGACTGGTCAACCTGTGGTTGCCACCGCTCCTGTCGCCTGGGTTCTCAGGAAGGACCTGGAGAGCATCTCTTTGGGGATCCGAAGGCCTCTCTCTTTCACAGCCATGCCTTTAGTGCCAGGTTGCCAGAGAGGACCGAGGACTCCCAGCTCACAAATAAAGGTCATTTGATGCGTGTATTGCTAAATCTAAGACCCATTAGTTCAATATTTCTGACTTCATTTCTGTCCAGACAGTGACCCGCTAAAACACAAAAGGGAAAAGTTCCCACACCAGGGAGAACAGCCAAGCTTTCCAGTCTCTTGCTTTGTCCCTTCAAACTTGGCACGTGTTCAGCCACAGACGAAATCCTCAAGTGATCTGGGGGAAATCTGATGGGAGATGGAGGGTACAATGATTTCAGATCACCTAAGCCAGCCGTTGGGATTTCCAGAGTGAGGTGAGGTGCAGGGCTGACAACAGTGCTCTTCTCTACTGAAAGAATTTACAAGACGTGCTGTGAACATGAGAGTTCCCTGTGCAAGCAGTGTCTCTTAAGTAGGGTTTACATTTGGGATTAATAGTAAACTCTTTAGGCCTTACTGACATAAGAATGCATTTGCCCAAATAAACAACGTTTTGATCAGGACTCGCTCGGGACCAAACTGCATCTTCCTAGCAAGGAGCATTTCCCAACTCTGAAGTCATTTGTAATGTGCTGGGAAGACGTTTTCAAAAAAAAAAAAAAAAGGATATCTTAGATACCATAAAAGGAAAAACAATTCTCCCTTTTGAAGTAATAAATACCATTTGTGGCAGAACTTGTTCAGTGTGCATTTCTGAATTAATTCCTGATCGTGCTAGGCTTATGGTGGTGGCTGGTGGTGCCTACTGCCTAGTAAGGAAGAGTCTCACGGAACAATGTGGGTGTGGACTTCACTGTGCTCTGAGTGTTACACGCTCTTCTTAGTACATACAAACCAAGAATGCTTCCCACTGCTTGGGTTACTGTAGGCTTCATAGGGCTGGACTGTCAGGGGAAGGGGAAGGGCCCTCAGCTAGTGGGATTGTGCCACTCACTCCAATGCTAGCTGTAGAAAAAGTTGGCATTTTCTCCACATCACTGAATAAAAACGTGATTGTCTTAAGAAACAGACACCATGGTGTCTTACCAGGTCTCAAGTCTTCCAGGAAAATGTTCCTCAGACAGGCACCCATAATACAGCCTTTTGAAATGCTATTCCACCCTCAGAACACTTTCTCACCTGCTGTTTCCTCTTTCTCTGGATCCCTTTTCGAAAGCCCCAGGCCTGTGGGCTGTGACCTGCCTCTCCTGCCCGGCACCTGGAGAACGACCTATTGGTATTGCTAATGGGGCCACACTGTGTGAACAGGTGGGCTCAGCTCACCTTCACATTCACCGTGGTCTGTACACTGTGGGTTCCTCCATCTTGTGCACGGGAAAATAAGACCCAGAAAAGGAACCGCGGTCATACTGTAAATAAACACCAGTTCTGAGGTGTTTGCACAGGAGAGAGGAGAGGGCAGGTTTCAGTTTCCTCCAGCCCTGCTTCTTCTAAGTGCCCATTATCATACTTACCTTTCAGGACTGTTGGGCAGGATGAATCTGTGAAAGTTTCCTAACCATCTCTGTAGGAAACCAGACCACACTGGGGAAGACAGGCAAGGACAGATGCCTCACAGAGGAAAGCTTGATATGACTAGTGGACGGGTAAAGGACTTTAAAACCTACGGAGAGAGAATTGTGGGATGGCATTAACCACTTTAAAAGGCGTTGTTCTTCCTGGATTTTAGATGTAAAAATACTTATGAGTATTTTGTAGGGGTGGGAGAAGCAGAAAAGTAAAAAGATAAAAATAAAAAATACCATCTCCCAAAGACAATGACTCACAATCCTTTTTATAGTACCCAACTTTGATTCTGTGTATTACAAAATACATTACGATTCCACTCATGAAATCCGCTTGTGTATGTGTAACATAACGTAGAATGCTTGTTACAACTATATTGCATAGTTTGTCTTCCTTTTCACTCTCTTTATCACTACATAATTACAGGAAACATTTGAGACTACAGCATATGGACAACTAGAAACACCCTCATTTGTTTAGCAATTTTTCCATCACTGGCTATTGAAGTTTCAAGCTTCCACTGTTAGAAGTAATGCTGTGATAGCGACACAAGAAACTTTAACTGCATCTGAAGCTAATTTCCTTCAGGTGAATTCCTAAAAGTGCAGATACTTGGTCAAAGAGTTTGTGGTTTTGTTTGTTTGTTTGTTTTTTGGTTTTTTTGGTTTTACGAGACAGGGTTTCTCTGTATTGTTTTGGAGGCTGTCAGTCCAGCCTGGCCTCGAACTCACAGAGATCCACCTGCCTCTGCCTCCCGAGTGCTGGGATTAAAGGCGTGCGCCACCACCGCCCAGCTGTTTGGGTGCAGTGAACTTTATTGATAGTATTAAAGAAAGTAGGGCTCCCTAGGCCCCTCCTTATTTTATTCTGGGGGTCTGGGATGAAACTGTAAGGGAGATGATCAGTGTAGGGGTTGTTGGACAGGGACTGCTCAGCAGCCAGGGCCCCTCTCTCTTGATTGAATCCTTGCTGAGGGTGGATGGTCCAGAGTGGGCTTCTTACTCCTTGGAGGCCATGTAGGCCACAAGGTCCACCACCCTGTTGCTGTAGTCGAATTCATTGTCATACCAGGAAATGAGCTTTATGAAATTGTCACTGAGAGCAATGCTAGCCCCAGCCTCAAAGGTGGAAGAGTGGGAGTCACTGTTGAATTACAGGAGACAATCTGGTCCTCACTGTAGTCCAGGATGCCCTTTAGTGGGCCCTCGGATGCCTGTTTCACCACCTTCTTGATGTCTTCACACTTGGCAGCTTTCTCCAGGAGACATGTCAGAACACGATGGATACGTTGGGGGTAGGAAGGCCATGCCAGGGAGCTTCCTGTTCAGCTCTGGGATGACCTTGCCCACAGCCTTGGCAGCACCAGTGGATGCAGGGATGATGTTCTGGGCAGCCCCACGGCCATCACACCACAGCTTCCCAGAGGGGCCATCCACAGCCTTCTGGGTGGCAGTGATGGCATGAACTGTGGTCATGAGTCCTTCCACAATGCCAAAGTTGTCATGGATGACATTGGCCACTGCACTAAGCAGTTGGTGATGGAGGAAGCATTGCTGACAATCTTGTGGGAGTTGTTGCATTTGTCATGGTTTACACCCATCACAAACATGGGGGCATCAGCAGAAGGGGCAGAGATGATAATCCTCTTGGCCCCACCCTTCAAGTGGGCTCCAGCCTTCTCCATGGTGGTGAAGACGCCAGTAGACATACTCTGCGCCAGCATCACCCCATTTTATGTTAGTGGGATCTAGCTCCTGGAAGATAGTGACAGCCTCCCGGTTGAGGACAAGTTTCCCATTCTCAGCCTTGACTGTGCCTTTCGACTTAGAGTCATACTGGAACATGTAGACCATGCAGTTGCGGTCAATGAAGGGGTGAATGATAGCAACACTTTGCCAGAACTAAAGGCAGCCCTGGTAACCAGGCATCCAATATGGCCAAATCCTTTCACTCAGACCTTCACCATTGTGTCTCAGGAGCTGCATGAGGAGATGCGGCTGTCTCTAGAACAGGGAGGAGCAGAGACAAGTTTGTGTTTCTAAGGTCTTCATTAATGTCACCAAATTTTTCCAGAAAGGTTGTATCTGGAAAATACACAGATACAAATATATATACAAATATTTACATAGATGTGTATATGCAATAATGATTAGAGAAAAATAGGCTATTAATTTGAAAGAGAGCAAGTAGTATATGACAGATTTGGAGGGGGGAAATGGAGGGGGGAAATGATATAATTACACTATAATATCAAAAATTAAAAATATTCTAAAGAAATTAACCAAATGTACTCAAGATATTATATTTTTATACTGACACTAGTGTTGTCTTAAGTGCTTTTGTGGGTAGAAGATATAATATTGAGCAGTTTGGACTTTGAACACTTCCATTATAGCAGAAATTTTAGTTGGACGATGCTAACTGAATAACATCCCTTTATGAAGGAATGCTATATAGTTAGCCTTTGTCTGTCCTATTTCTTGATCTTTTTCCAATATACTATTTGTCTTTTAAATGTACTTTTAATTATTTAATTAGGGGCTGGATAGACATCTTAACAGTTAGGAACACTAGCTGCTATCCAGAGGACCCAAGTTTGATTCCCAGCACCAGCATGTAAGGTCACAACTTAGTAACTCTAGTTCCAGGGGATCTAATGCCCTTTTCTGGTTTCCATGGGCACCAAGCACACACGTAAGCACCCAGATACATACAAATAAAAATATATATGTGTTTCTAAAAGTGTACCAGATCTGTCTTAAAGGTCACCATTGCTGTGTATACTGATTTTGACTGTAGTTTTTAATAGTTTCTCTTTGCATTTTAATGCTGTGTTACTTAGTGTATAAGTTTATCATTGTTGGTACTTGGAAAGAAATATGATTCTTAGGTCCTTTGTAATTTTTTTAAATTCTAATTTCCTTGAGGTTAATCTTGTTATCCTCATTTTGGTGAGGCTAGCTGTATAAAATTTGCCTAGGACATCATTTAGCCAAGGTTCTATTTTTTAATACATTGGTTTTACTTTGCTTGTAATTTTGTAATCAATTTTACAACTCTCATTTAATCTTAATTCTATTATATTGCTCTTGGTTCTTATCATGGATCCTTTTATGTAACAATTGCTGTGATTTTTAAGTTTTCAATTTTGTTTTAGCAGACATCTGGTATGTGACTTAAAATAGTTATTTTCAAATGAATATCTTTTTTTGTTTGTTTGTTTTTTGTTTTTGGAGACAGGGTTTCTCTGAATTGCTTTAGAGGTTGTCTTGGAACTTGCTTTGTAGACCAGGCTAGTCTCCAACTCACAGAGATCTGCCTGCCTCTGCCTCCCGAGTGCTAGGATTAAAGGTGTGCATCGCCAACGCCCAGCCTGCAAAGCACTCCATACACCTGAATGGGCAGACAGATGACTGAAGGGTGTTAACCCTGTGCACATCATAGAATGCATTCCTTTTAATGTGATCGATAAGGGACAACTTAGTTGAAAAGTTCCCTCAGAGTTCCTTTCTGCTGCTGTTTGTTGTTTGAGATAGGGAGGGTCTCCAAGCGGACTTCAGACTGTCCTCTGATTTACAGCCCAGGAATTACAGGCTGGCAATCCTCCTGTATCAACCTCCCTGTGCTAGGATTATTACTGCATCCGCCTCTGGTTTCCTCAAAAGCCATTATCTGTTTCCTAATTACCATTTAGTTGAATAACAGACAATTACAGGCTATGGCGTTTTCATTCTGTAACAAACCCACTTTTTATTCTTGAATGATAATCTCCTGTGTATTCCTCATCCTTCCCTCCTTCCCTCCCTCCCTCACCTCTCACGTTTGGATGAAGATATGTTGGCTCCCTTCTTTTGATTTAACTTGGACAATCACAAGAGCCTTTATCTGAAAATTTAAGTTCCTTGATTTAGGAGAGTATTTTCTAATATGCACACATGTGTGTATTTGGGGGCTATTTTTAGGGACCTGGGTAATTTAGAGATTAGATCCCTTATGAGCTAGCCCTTAGGACTACTACTAAAGCTTCCCTCTTTGTGTGCTTTGTGTGTATCTAGAAGAGATTTTGGTACATGCCATAAAAATAATTTCCTCGATGGTGTTTTGTTTTAAAACTGGTTTACCTTCTCAGAACCAAGAGTTTCCTTTGCCTCTTTTTCTGCTTCCAGCAGTGAGATTTGTGCAGCTTTTAGGCTGGGATGCATTTTTGCCAGCACATTTTTTCAACTAAAAACAAGACAAAACAAAACAAAACAAAAACAGCAATCAAAAAAAAAAAAAGCCGTGGGGTGTATGCTTTCAATACCAGCACTTGGGCGGCAGAGGCAGGTGGATCTCTGTGAGTTTGAGGCCAGCCTGGTCTACAGAGCGAGCTCCAAGACAGCCAAAGTTGTTAAACAGAGAAACTCTGTCTGGAAAAAACAAAACAAACAAACAAAAACAAAAACAACCTCGAGCAGTTTCTGTTGCACCTCACCCTATTACTACCCCTACTCCTTGCTCTTAGTTCACAGCACACACATGTTCTTTTGCCTTATTGGTGACCTCAGCTTTATTGACCGTTTATGTGGCCACCCTTATAGTTCTAAGTCATCTGTAGCAAGAAACCCTGTCATTTGAAAATAATTCTTAAATTTTATGCTCATTTACCTTTAGAAATGAATTGTTAATTAATATTTGTATATATAAAAGCACATATATTATAAAGAATTCTGTGAATTTTCTCATAACGTAATCAGCACCCAAAGTCCAGAAAGGAAACAGTCCCAGCATCATAGAAATGCCTCTCGTACCCTCTACTGATGACGCCTTCTAAGGTAAGCACTAGCCCAGCTGCTGTCATTGTCACCACCAGCAACTTTTGCCTGGTTTAAAACTTTAAATGAATGCATGGTCCTCTCTTCTCTACTCCTCCTTCTTTCCTCCTCTTCTTCATTTTCTCCTCTTCCCCTTCTTTCTCCTTCTTCCCTCTTCCTCCTCCTCCTTCTCTTTTCGTCAGTGATCATGAAACAGAGACAGAGATTCAGATCCGGTATTGGCCAATGGACAGGGTGGTGTTTCCCTTGTCCTATTCACTTCTTAGCTAGAGGGATTTCCCCGCTTTGGGGTTACAGTAGGAACGAGGATAGGTGAGTATACTTTTTAATCCAATCCCTAAAAGTTTGAATTCTTTTTTTAATATATTTTATTTAACTTTTTACACATATTACTCTCAGTTCCCTTTCCCGACCCTCATCCCCTGGCCCCCCATTCCTCCCAACCCCCATCCCACTCCATCTCCCTTCCACTCCCCAGGGAGGGTAAGGCCTTCCATGAGGGATTTTCAGAGTCTGTAATATAATCCAGGGCAGGTCCTAGGTCCTCCCCCATGTGTCCAGGCTGAGAGAGCATCCCTCCATTTGGAATGGGCTCCCAGAGTCCATGTGTATGCCAGAAATAAATACTGATCTACTCTCAAAGTCCCATAAATTGCCAAGGCCTCTTCTCTAACACCCAGGTTGGAGAGTGGTGTCTGGATCAGTCCCATGCTGGCCCCTCAGTCATCAGTCTGGGGTCCATGTGTTCCCCCCTTCTTTAGGTCAGCTGCCTCTGTGGGTTTTGCCAACCTGGTTTTGATTCCTTTGCTTATCAGTCCTCTTTGCAACTGGGTTCTAGGAGTTCAGATTAGTTTTTATCTATGGGTGTCTGCCTCTGCATCTGTCAGCCACTGGATGAGGGTTCTAGAATGGCATATAAGGTAGTCATCAATCTCGTTATCAGGGGAGGGCATTTAAGGTAGCCTTAATGCCAGTTGGTGTCACTTTTGTAGATCTGTGAAGATCTCACTAGTACCAGATCTCTCCTCCAACTTATAATGGCTCCCTCTATTAGGGTATCTCTCATCTTTCTCTCCTCTGTTTTTGCCCTGGATCAACCATCCTGCTCTCCTGTGTCCTCCTCTCCCCTCCTTTTCTCCTCCTCTCTTTCTCCCATCTCCCTCTTTCCTCCTGTCTCCCCTGCTCCCAATCCAATTAGGAGATCTCCCATAACCCTTCTATGGGTTACCATGCATATCTCTCTTAGGGTCCTCCTTGCTTCCCAGACTCCCTAGCAGTGGAATTGTAGCCTGACAATCCCATTCTCTATGTCTAAAATCCATATGGGAGTGAGTACATACCATGTTTGTCTTTTTGTGACTGGGTTACCTCACTCAGGATGGTTTCTTCTAATACCATTCATTTGCCTGCAAATTCCAAGGTTCCATTTTTTCATGTAGATGTACCACATTTTTCTCTATCCACTCTTCAGTTGAGGGGTATCTAGGTTGCTTCCAGGTTCTGGCTATTACAAATAATGCTTCTATGAACATAGCTGAAAAGATGTCCTTATTGTGTGAGTGTACATCTTTTGGGTATATGCCTAAGTGTGCAATTGCTGGATCTTGTGGTAGGCTGATTTCCATTTTCCTGAGGAATCTCCATACTGATCTCCACAGTGGCTGAACTAGTTGGCATTCCCACCAGCAGTGGAGGAGTGTTCTCCTTTTTCCACATCCTCTCCATCATAAATTGTCATTAGTGTTTTGATTTTAGCCATTCTGACACGAGTGAGATGGCATCTCAGAGTTGCTTTGATTTGCATTTCCCTGATGGCTAAGGATGTTGAGCACTTTCTCAAGTGTCTCTCAGCCATTTTAGACTCCTCTACTGATAATTCTCTATTTAGTTCTGTACCCCACTTTTTGATTGGAAACCTTGGTGTTTTGGAGACTTGCTTCTTGAGTTCTTTGCAAATTTTGGAGATCAGCCCTCTGTCAGATGTGGGGTTGGTGAATATCTTTTCCCATTCAGTAGGCTGTTGTTTTTGTCTTATTGACTGTGTCCTTTGCCTTGCAGAAGCTTCTCAGTTTCAGGAGGTCACATTTATTAATTGTCGATCTCACTGTCTGTGCTACCGGTGTTATGTTCAGGAAGCAGTCTCTTGGTCCAATTCATTCAAGGGTACTTCCCAACTTCTCTTCCAGGAGGTTCAGTGTGGTTGGACTGATGTTGAGGTCTTTAATCCATTTGGACTTAAGTTTTGTGCATGATGATAGATATGGATCTATCTGCTGTCTTTTACATGCCAGCATCCAGTTACTCCAGCACCATTTGTTGAAGATGCTTTCCTTTTTCCATTATATAGTTTTAGCTTCTTTGTCAAAGATCAGGTGTTCAAAGTTGTGTGGGTTGATATCAGGGTCTTCAATTCGATTCCATTGTTCTACCTGTCTATTTTTTGTGCCAATACCAAGCTGTTTTCAGGACTTTAGCTCTATAGTAGAGCTTGAAATCAGGAATGGTGATGCCTTCTGAAATTCCTTTATTGTATAGGATTGTTTTGGCTATCCTGAGTCATTTGTTTTTCCATATAAAGTTGAAGATCATCCTTTCAAAGTCTGTGAAAAATTGTGCTGGTATTTTGATAGGGATTGCATTGAATCTGTAGATTGCTTTTGGTAAGATTGCCATTTTTACTATGTTGGTCCTACCTATCCAAGAACATGGGGGATCTTTCTATTTTCTGGTATCTTCTTTAATTTCTTTCTTTAAAGACTCAAAGTTCTTGTTATACAGGTCTTTCACCTATTTGGTTAGAGTTACCCCAAGATATTTTATGTTGTTTATGGCTATTGTAAAGGGCGATGTTTCTCTGATTTCTTTCTCATCCCCTTTATTGTCTATGTATAGTAGGGCTACTGATTTTTTTGAGTTAATTTTGTGTCCTGTCACTTTGCTGAAAGTGTTTATCAGCTGTAGGAGTTCCTTGGTAGAATTCTTTGGGTTGCTTACATAGACTATCATCATCTCAAATACTGAAAGTTTGACTTCTTTTCCAATTTGTATCCCCTTGATCACCTTTTGTTGTCTTATTGCTCTAGGAAAAACTTCAAGTACAATATTGAAGAGATATGGAGAGAGTGGACATGCTTGTCTTGTTCCTGATTTTAGAGGAATCACATTGAGTTTCTCTCCATTTAGTTTGATGTTGGCTGTTGGTTTGCTGTATATTGCTTTTATCAGGTTTTGGTATATTCCTGTTATCCCTGATCTCTCCAAGACCTTTATCGTGAAGGGGTGTTGGATTTTGTCAAAGGCTTTTTCAGCATCTTGTGAGATGACCATGTGGTTTTTCTTTTTCAGATTGTTTATTGATGGATTTTTCATATGTTGAACCATGCCTGCATCCCTGGGATGAAGCCTACTTGATCATGGTGTATGATTTTTCTGATGTGTTCTTGGATTTGATTAGTGAATATTTTATTGAGTATTTTTGCATCAATGTTCATGAGGGAGATTGGTCTGTAATTCCCTATCTTGATTGTGTCTTTGTGTGTTTTGGGTACTAAGGTAATTGTCACCTTGTAAAATGTGTTTGGCAGTGATCCTTCTGCTTCTGTTGTGTGGAACAATTTGAAGAGTATTGGTATTAACTCTTCCTTGAGTTTTTGGTAGAATTCTGCACTGAAGCCATCTGGCCCTGGACTTATTTTAGTTGGAAGGCCTTTTATGGCTGCTTCTATTTCTTTAGGGATTATAGATCTGTTTATATCGTCAAAAGTTTGAACTCTTAAGCCCTTCCCTTCCAACTCTCAGATT